>NC_133656.1:108208264-108508264 GCF_009905375.1 Apium graveolens
AGAGAGGATCATAAAAGGAATATAATGTATTGAGAAAGGTTAAGGAAACCCAAGTAATAAGATCCCGGGTTTGATCCATCAAACGATAAACGAAAACGAAAGTTAAGCGAACCGTATAACAGATCAGCGGTCATTAGCCAAGTATTTAGAAGCTAATCAAAGAGGTTAGTGAGGATGATGTCATCAAACCAACAAGAAGAGGGCAAGTGTGGGATGATGACATAAGGGGATGACATGAGCATGACAAAAAGTGAAGGAAATGTTGGTTGATTCTAGACCACACAAAATTCACCATGGTTAAAAGTAATTAATCAAAAAAAAATCAACCAACCAAGGACAGCAAAACAAATCACAAAAACACAACTTGACTTCTTCTTTTTTCTTCTTGAAGCTCTCGGCCCCTTTCTTAAGAAATGGGAAGTCCAAGCTCCTCCACTTGCTAATTTACAAGGTAATTATCCTAGCTTCTCCTAGTTAAGTTACATACTTCCTAGTAATCTTAGCTTCAAAATCCTTTCCTAGCATTTCCTATAAATAATTGAAGAATATGGTAAATAGTACTTTCTTGAAATTAATTTTTGTGTTCTTGATTTCTTTGAAAGATCAAGCTTGTAGGAGGTTAGATTAAGGCTTCCATGGGCATTCCAAGGATCTTTCATGGATTAAAATCTTCAAGGAAGGTATAACTCATTATCTTAGCATTTAGTTGTTTGGTATAAATGATTATGATGATGGAATGAGAGATTAAGTGTAGTAGTTGTTTTGCCATGTTGAGATCTTAGTTGTTAAGTGCTTTTGTTGATTTTGGAGGTAAAGAGTAGCACTAGTTTGTCTTGATGATTCATGGTATGATTTGAGCTTGGTTTAAATGGTTTAAAGTGGTTGATGAGTGATATGGTCATATGGTTGTATTGGGATTGATTGGTGATGGTTTGGTTTTGAATTGGTTTGGTAAAATTTTGGGAAATCGCGTAAACATAGCCGTCGTAATGTCCGAATTACTTTAGACTATTTTTGCTCTTAACATCAGGACCCGAGAACTCCCTGTTAGGTTTTGACCATTGCCATGATTAGATTTCATGTTACGAGCTTCGTTTTGATATGTGGTTCGTTTGATTCCGATGTACGGTTTAGGAGAAACGACCGTTTTAAGTAACGACGTTTCGCGAAAGAAACATTTCCCCTCTCCTTACTTTGAAACCTTTGTAAAGGACCTTAAATGACTAATTGGGATATGAAACAATTATGTTAAGTGGATTAGGCAGTTGGTAAGGTACTCGCGAAAGAATCGCTTTAAAATTCTTAATGGTTAATTTATTAAAAATGGTGGAGCCGAGGGTACTAGAGCGACTTAAGTGAATCATTAAGCGTATAAGCGTACGTTAGGGGTCTAATTGGTTAAAGTCTAGTTTCTTAAGCGACCGGGGTTTAATTCCGGCTTATGTTGTTGTTCATAGGTTATCGGACCCACTCTAAGCTTAAGTCTATCCGGGAGCACTCAGGCAAGTTTTCTACCCGTTGTACTGTTGTTGTGATGTAAATATATGTATATGCATTATCTTGTGATAAGTGCATGTTTGTTATTAGCAAATCTTGCGATATATTGGAGCATGTGATATGGTATATATGCATGTCTGTTTCGTAATCTTGTTATATATTGTTGATTCAATTGCTTATAAGTTGCATAATACCTATGCTAGAGATAAGAAGTAGTTGCGTATACCCTTAGTATAGGGGACCCAAAGGTGGACATTATTCTAAAACCGGGAGTCGATGTTCCCGAGTATATTATATATTTTATATATAGATATAGTTTCAAAACTATGAATCGAATAAGGTTTATTCGATAACTTTATTTTATTAATGAATATTATTTTGAATATTCATTCGAGGGCTTATGACTCCGTTTATTTTATTATGAATATTATTTTGAATATTCATTCGAGGGCTTATGACTCCGTTTATTTTATTAGTGAATATTATTTTGAATATTCATTCGAGGAATTATGACTCCGATTATTTACTAATTAATATTCTTTACTTTATTAAAGAATAATGTGTCGATAATTAAACTCACTTTTGATTATTCAAATAAAGATAGTACTTTCGTATAAGTATATCTTTGGTTATTTAATATTCATTTCAAGTATAAGTTTTAAAACTTTTACTTCAATTATTTTTATAAGGATTATCCTTATGGGAATATTATTTAAATGATAATATTCAGATATTTTCTAATATATCGGGACTGATTTACTTTATTAAATCAGCATTACTCCAAACACTCTTTAAAGTGTTTTCGAGTCTTCAAAATGATTTTAAAAGTTAGAGCGGATCCCAAAACTCATTTTTGTATTTAAGATCTTCCTTTTAAAGGGGATTTAAATACTCGCTCAAAACCTGAGGGATCCGGCTCTGTGGTGTATTTTATATTCGCAACGAGGTTGCTGTTTGATAAATGAATTGATTACTTACCCAACGATCGGGAAGTAAGTCCATCTATTGAGTCGGCATAAGCAACATGGGCTTAGTGGGCGTCCATGAAAGTGTAAGTGGCTCAGTGGGAGTCCATCAAATGCATAAGTGGCTGAGTGGCAGTCCAGCATAAGGTCCTATTGCGGACAGGGTGATGACCAGTGGGGAATTCGTCCATCTACTAGTAGAAAAGGTTACTTATTGGTATTCTTGCCTGATCAGCAAGATATCAGGTTTATGCCAAGGTTTTCTCCTTTCCAAATTCATTGGATATTACAACTCTGTTTAAAATTTTCATAACAGAGGTTTTCAAGGAGTGTATCAAATGTATATATATAGGTGTATATATATATATATATATATATCGGGACTTAATGAAGTATTTCGTAACTTCATTTCTTTCAAATGATATTTCAAAGATTGAATATATTCAAGTCTTATCTTGTAGTCTCATCAGGGTGATGAACTTTTGAAACTGATTATAACTTGAATGGTGGTAGTTCAAGTAGTATTTGGAAAATATATAAGTATATTGGAGTATCTTGTAACTTCATCTTTTCAAATTATATCTAGTAAATGATTATCTTATGCATGTCAAAGATTTTCAGAAAAACGTTGAGACAAGGTTAGATATATGAGATCACCTTGCAACGATATTTTATACAGTTATAAACTGGAACTCTGTGTATATTATACATGTCAGAGGATTTCAAAGATTGTGAAAAGTATATATGTATATATATACTGAATATTTTGCGACCTGGTCGCGTTAAGATATCAAACTTGGTTCATTTATTCTTGACCAAGACTTTCATGAGTACTATGAGAATGCTCATTTATTGTTAATTATTATACATATTATATCGGTGGGCTTGTTGCTCACCCTTGCTTTCTTCTTTCATCACACAACAACAGCTAGAAAAGATGAACGAATTTATTAATGATGATTACGGTGATCAAGATATGAGCATTATGGTGATTATGGAATACATATAAAAGTCGGAAGCAAACAAAGCTTGAAGATTTTATAGCAATTAAGGAGTTTCAAGATATGTTTTTGGATAAGTTATCAATATTTCCTTCAGATATAGAAATTGAGTTCGTGACTGATTTGGCACCTGAAATGAAGCCAGTGTCCAAGGCCCCGCACAGAATGGCGCCAGTTAAAGTGAAGGAGTTAGCAAAGTAAATGCAAGAAAGGCTAGAAGAAGAAGCGATTAGACCTAATGTACCCCATAAAGTGCACCGGTATTAAATGCTAATAAGAAAGATGGAAGTATGTGATTATGCGTCGACTAGCGAGAGCTCAACAAGTTCACTATCAAAAGCAAGTACATGTTACCTCGACCCAATGATTTGTTTAATCAAACGAAAGAAGCAAAGTACTTTTATGAGATTGATTTAAGACTTGGTATTTCGCCAACTGAAGATTAAACCTATGGATATATCAAAGATAATTTTAAGAACTAAGTACTGTTCTCGTATCGTCAATTGGATTAACCAATATACCAGTAATATTTGAACTGGATGGACAGAACCTTTAAGGAATATCCGGGTAAGCTAGTTGTGATACTTAAAGTCAACGGTGAGGACCATGCAAGCATTTAATGATGACTGGGAAGTTGGAGAAGAAAGAAGTTGTATGAATATAGTTCTTAGTATGAATAGTCAATGTAGAGAAGATCAAAAGAGATTCAGCAGAAGTTAAAATTACTATAATGAAAGAGACCAGAAACACAACAAAGTAAGAAGTTCTATCATGGGTCGGTTACTATCGGAAATTTGTGCAAGATTTCTTGAAAGTTGCATATCTTGACGAAGCTAAACCAGGAAAAGCAAGAAGTTTGTGAAATGGATAAGGGTGAAGGGAAAGTTTTGCGGAATTAAATAAAAGAATGGTTTCAGCACCTGCTTTTATCAATTTAAAAATATCAAGGAGGTTTGGTAGTTTATAGTGATGCTTCTCATTAGGGAATAGGATGTGTGTTGATGCAGCACAATAAAGTTATTGTATATGCATCCAGACAACCGAAACCTTATGAGCAGAAGTATCCTACCCATAATTTGGGATTAACAGTAATAATATCGTTTTGAAAGATTTGGGAAACATGATATGTATGGAGAAATGTGTAAGATCTATACGGGCCATAAGAGGTTGAAGTAAGTATTCACGAGGAAAGCAAAGATAGAGGAAAGCAATAACGAACATAGAAACTATACCGGAAGAATTTTCTATGGAATTTTAGAAGTTGGAATTGGGAGTTAGAGTTTATAATTCAAACAGGAGCAAGGATGGATAGTATGACCTTTCCGTCGAAGTTGTTAAGAGAAAGATAAGGAGATGTCAAAAGAAGATACTGGATCACGATGTTAGCGGTAGTGAGAGGAAATTTATGCGCCCAGGAGAACGATCACGATATCCCCAGGTTCTCTTCAGCACTTGGAGGTTACAAGTAGAAGAATTAAGAAATGAGATGCCACAAGGAATTCACAGTATAAAGTATATACTCTATTGAAGAGATGCCAACATATATGGAAATAAAAGAAAAACAACGATAACCAGGTATAAGAGGGATATTTCAAAATGGATTAGAAAGTGTTGGACACGTCAAAGAATTAAGGTGAACTATTGGAGGCCTAATGGATAAGGCAGACCCAGGGAATGGTTTTACAAGAAGTGAATCGTTAAAGGTACCAATGATGTCATGGAGAAAAGGAATGAAATTATAAGAGTATGTACTGATTATCGGGAGTTTAACAAAACAATGAATAAGAAGAAGTGATACCCTATAAAGAATTGATTACTTATGAGACCTAATTTAAGAAGTGTGTTATGTATCGAGGATTAACTTAAGATCCGACCTGAGAAAATATCAGAGATTACGATTAAAGTGAGTTAAGAGCATTGCAAGCTCTGGTGATATTATGTGAAATGACGAGTGTATCAAGTGGCTATAAGGAATTAAGGAACGTGGTGAATAAGGAGTACTTGGATAAGCAAACTGTATTTATTGATAACATACTCAGCTACTCAAGGAATAAGAAAGTCTGCGTGGGATGCTTAAGGATTTTTCTCCAAAGATCAGAAGGAAAGCAAACTATACGTTGAATCTTCAAGAATGAAATTTGACTAAGGTTAACAAAAGATTCTGAATTAATCCATTAACAACCACCTAAGCAAAACCGTATGGTAACAGATGTTTTAGGCCGACAGAAAGGATTGGATGTAATTAAGACCACCAAGGAGTTAATAAACGAATTGGAAAGAGTGAAATCTGAAGTTCAAATATTTGAAAAATAACAGTACATGAAAATATGAGATTACTTTTCAGCCTTAACTGATGGAAAAGATTAAGAGATGTTCAAGTGTTTGGAAACCAAGTTGAAAATGAGCACCGCCTATCATCCTTAACGGAGAGTCAAAGTACGAAAGTGATTCAAGAACTGTAAGATATATTGAGAGATTGAGTTTTAAGAAAACACTGGAATGATTATCTATCATCGATGTCAGCTTTGGAATACTACTTTACCAAGCTTCATGCGAACGCGAGTGTAGGTCCCCATTTTTTTTATTATTAATATAAAGTGAGAGAAAGGAAGTTGTTAAATTCTAAGTTAATTCTACACACCAAGAGCGTAGTGCTATTGGTTAAAGCAGCTCGAAGTAGACAAAGAAAGAAGACGAAATTGTATTGAGAGAAAGTATGAGTATAGAAATAGGACCAGTAGTGTTAGTAAAAGTGTCATCTTGAAAGAGATTGGATAAGTTTGAGTTAGAGGGACAAGCTAAATCCTAAAATTTGTGAACCATTCGAGTTATTGATAAATATAGATAAAGTTGTTCATAAATGATATGACCGTCCACCCCGTGTGTATACCTAATGTATTTTACTTGTCAATGTTAAAGTGGTAAGTATTGGGTTTGAATTAAGTGATTGATCAGAAAGCCAATGGGGCTCTTGTCCAAGTTGTTCTGCATATAGTGATCAATCCAAATTCTTGATCGTCAAAGGCAAGTCCTTGGAAATGAGTGCATACCTATTGTGAGTACGTTTGAACCCTCGAGTAGAAGGGTCTACTTACAAATTAGAGTCAGATATGCTTGACAAA
The DNA here is from genome assembly GCF_009905375.1 of Apium graveolens. Taxonomy (NCBI): domain Eukaryota; kingdom Viridiplantae; phylum Streptophyta; class Magnoliopsida; order Apiales; family Apiaceae; genus Apium; species Apium graveolens. The sequence continues at coordinate 108,214,850 of NC_133656.1, forward strand.
TATCCTCACTTGTGTAACTAGACCAGATTCTGAAGATAGAATCTTTTTAAAGGGGGAAGGATTATAACGACTCGTGTAATCTTTTTGAATTATTTAATTGTGCAATTATGGAATTATTAAATAAATTAAATATGTGTGTTGCTTTTTGACCACTATGTGTCGTCTGATTATTATCCATATGTGATTTATAGTGTACCGGGTTATCCGCGCGATTAATTATGAGATCATATTGAATTGTTTTCACTTTCAAAAGTGGATTTAGTGTAAATTTATTTGCATAAATATTGGGAATATTTCTAAAATTGTTTTTATGATTTTATAATTACAATAATTATTTTAGGATTTTATAAAATTGAGAAATCAATATTTCATTAATTATTTATCTTTAAATGATTTTCTGAGTATGTTTAATGGTTAAAATCTATATTTAATTCTATAATTCTTCAAAAATTATGAAACTCTTATTTATTTAATTTTGGAATATTCTGAGAATTTTAAAATTATTTTGGAAATTTTTGGGATTAATTTCACCCGCACGTTGTTTCGGTTATTTGTTAAAAGCGGCATAAAGTGCACTTTGAAAATTGTTCTAAAATTTTTAAAAATTACATTTTTATAAACTTCGGGATATTTGTAATATTATAAAACTATTTTCGTAATTTTCTGAAATTGTTTTAAGTGCAGCTCGGTTCGTTAATTGTGAAATGCGGGTATAAGTTGCGTTTCAAAAATACTTTTAAAATTATGGAAAATTTATTTTTAATAACTATGAATTATTTGTGATATTTAGAATTAATTTGGAATTTTTTTTTCGGGATTATTTTATTCGTGCCTTAGTTCGTTAAATTGCAAATCGGGATAAAATGAGTATGTCAGAATAAGGGAAAGGGCACGTGGCAGATGGTTACGGAGTAAATAGAAACGTGGCAATATCTCAGGAACATGTGCTGGTGTTGAGAAAATAAAGAAATAATAAACATAATAAACATCAATCTCTTCTCCTTGTCTCACACCCTCTCCTTTCTCTCTTTGTTCGGCAGTTTCTCAACTTCTTCCTATTTACTTCCGCACTGTTCCTGTCCCTTATTACTCTCTAAATTAATCCCTCAAACCTCCCTCTCTTTTATGTGTTCTTTTCTTTTCTTCGGATTTTCCGCGGTTTCTGGTGAGTTCTGTGGCCGCCGTGAATTTCTGGCCGCCTATGCTGCTTTCCCTGCCGTTTCTTGATTCAGTTGTCTGTGTGTTTTATGTGTATCCCTATGTGTAGTTGGTGTGAGTGATGTGTGTGCGATTCCTCTGTGCATTGGTGACCGTGTATAGATGTTGCTATTTTCCGATTGTTTCTGGCCATGCCTTTTGTTCCGATTGTGTCCTGTGCTTGGCAGCGCGTATGCGCGTGGTAATGCCTGTGGTTTTTATTTTTAATTGCTGGACTGAATTTCTTTTATTAATTTTTTGGCAGAAAATGAATATTCATGATGTAAATGAATATTCAGATGGGAATAATGTATGTTAATAGGTGAAGTTCCGCTGGATGTCGGATATAAACAGGAAACCCGCGAATCTACCGCCGTCGGCGATGAGCCTCGGCGAGCCGATGGCGGACTGTGATGATTATATTCTGAGTCATAATTTAATAAATATATGTAAAATGCGAATAATAATTAATAATAGTATTGAATTAACGTTGGGAAATTGTGAATGTTGATTGTTGTGAATTATTGTGGTAAAGTGACGTCGAATTGTTCGACGGATTAGTCCGATAAATAAAGGAAGTGTTGCCCAATTTCCGGGAAATGAACTATGTAAATACGGGAACGTATCCGATGATTATCGAGACGTTGAGTGACTATATATATATATGTATATGTGTGTGTTTTATACGAAACTTGATTGTACGATGTGATAAAATATTTTGCCCAAATCGATAACCCTGATTTCGTAAAATAGAGAGTTTATGTATTTTTCCGAAAACGAACACCGAACCGATTTTGGAGATTATGGACCCTACTTATTATGTGTGTTATTATAATATACATAATTATGAGTCGGGTTTGAAAATAGTTGGGTAAAATTGATATCGAGGATATGTCAAGCATACATAGACGTCTAATATAGGATATTTCGACCCTGTAGGTTATAGTCGGGAACCTAAAGTGGACGATGGACTAAAGATAACCTAGTGGTCAGTCGACGAGCTCAGTAGAGTTTCAACAGGAAGACCTGAGTGTCGAAATCGAATCCAATGAGATCTAGTGGTTGGACGTTAGAGCCTGAGCAGCGAAGTCGGCTCAGAGTTGATCAGTAATAGTTGTAAAGCCTTGTAAGGCAAGTACTTCCGAACTTTTCTTCAAGATATATTGCAATTACTTTCAAACTGTTTCATAACATGTCAATATTATTAAAAATAACTCTTGATTTATATGCAAGTGCTTTAAAACTATTAAACCTTGAACCCTGATTTTCTTAATCTTGAGCCATAAGCCTTATTTTTTTGTAAACTATCCTTTATTGAGTTTCAGATACCAAACCACCCAAATATGACACTACTTCCCAATTGTGTAACTACCAAACACCAAACACTGAAACAAAAATGTTTGAAAACACAGAAACTTTTATACTTCAACCATTCTTTAAAACCTCAAAGAACTATACCTTGAAAAACCATTATTGTCTAATACCTGATCCTTTTACAGGTTGAAAACCGTTTCTCGTACATACCTTGATATACCCTTATGATACTCATGAATCGCATTACGCTTTTGTACAAATGCTTTATCAATATTGATTATGATCTTGCTTATTGAATTACATTTTTTATTACTCTGAATTGTTTTAGAATTGGATAGTTTTTTTTATGTGGACCAGATTCGTGGTCGAATTAGGTCAATGTGTGCCTTGGATCCAGTAATTAGAGCAGTGCCGTGTGCTTTGCTCGGGGTTAGTGCGTGACTGATCAGCAGCCTAACCTTGATTTTATAACTTAAAATGAATATCCAATTCTAATGATTAGTTAAAAAGAAACTTGATTCATCTGAATCATCTCACTTGATCATTGTTTAACCTCAGTTATCGTTATTATGACTTGTTGAGCTAGTTAGCTCACTCTTGCGAATCTTTTTATGTATTCTACAGTTAAAAAGGGATACGGTTGATAGCGAGGTTTCCCAGTTCAATGTACGAGCTAGGATTCCAGATTGAGTTGGATCAAGCTAGCAGAAGCTTATGGAGGTAGTGAGATAGTAAGATTGTAAGAATAATTTTATTATCAGTTGTAAGTTAAATTAGTTGGGATTTGGTACGTTGTAATAAAAATTAAGGTTGTGGCTTGTTTTCATACTTAAACCTGTTGCGATCCATGGTTACATAGAGCAGGGTCATTGCAATTAATATTTCATATACAGGTTGATATATTGTGTTTGTGTTGTGGACCCCAAACTTCTGACCCGGGTTTGGAGGGCGCCACACATCCCCTTCTTTCAAGTTCACATATTCACAGAATTTTGTCCACTCTTTGTTAAAGAGCAAATTCCCATTCTCCCATTTCAAGTTTATAATCCAAGTACTTTGTTCAGGCATAACTGAACCCAGGTCATTTGTTCATGTATATTTGATCGGGCGATTACATCATTGGGCAGCACCCAACCAATATAGAATTAAAATTGAACTTAATAGTAGAAATAGCAAACGGAACTGACATTCGATTGAGAAAAATATAACCTGAGTGTAAGCATTTTTTTGAAGGTGTTTTCCCTCAATGTAAACTCTGTCACTTAGGCGGCTGTCACCCATTGCATTGTAGAAGAACCTTGCTGCCAGTTTCTCAATTTCGGCCGGACTAAAAATTTTCCGATCACGTCCTATACTGCACACTTTATGATATTGAATAGGCCTTAGTGGGTAATCAATCTCCATCGTATTACCATCAAATATTTGAACATGAAAATGTCCATGGTCTTTGTAATCAAGGAGGAAGACACTGTATGGTTTGATTGCATAGAAATCCATAATTTTTCCAACATTTCCTATGCATGCATTGGCACTATCCAACGAACATTGCCATGCATCACCATTTCTAACCCAGAGATACAATGTTCCGGTCAATTCATTTCCCACAATTTTTTCAAACTCCTCAGGCAAAGGCTGAATCGGGAAAATATAAATAGATTAATTGTACTGACTAAGCAAATTCAAATAGAACTGAAGTACAAGTACAAGCCTTAATATAAGGATTTGTCATCACAAAGTAGGAAACAACATACCAGCTCTCCTTTGTTATATGCTTCTACAAAAACAGTACATAGAAATTACATTCCTTTCATTCTGAATAACACAATCTTCCTGCGTCAGTACATATATGTCTAATAGTTTAATTGATAATATATATTGCACACATGAACAAATAGTAAAGATTGAAGAAAAGAACTTCTTACCTTTAACAATGCGCAATGAGCCGCTCATAACCTAAGAAACCCCTTTCTCAGTTTGTTGAAGTTACTGGACAACCCCTTTCCTCGGCTCTCCCCCTGCCTGTTCAATAACTGCAAGTTGCAACTGCAATTGGGTTGTATATGGTTTAGTTCAACTCTTTTTTAATTAAATGTAGAGATCTTTTATAACTATAAATTATGTTATGCATTTCTTGAATTTAACTAACCCATATATTCGGTCAAACATTATATCAATTCTTTATTATATCGATTTGAAGGAGTATACAATTTTTTAGCCAAAATACTAGATTAAAAAATTCTATAGGAAAAAAGGAAAAAAAACCAATTTTATTAATATAATATATATGAATTTCCATAGTCTCTTGAATTTTAGCATTTAAATCAAATGCATCTTCAACCAACCATATTGTTAATTATAATTAAAACAAATCACGATTTGTACTAGATTTTTCTCTTAAACGTTAAATATTAATTTTGCGAAAGTAATTTTTATATCAATATATATATATATATAAATATGAAGTTTTTTATAAACAAGATTTAGGCCAGTGAAGACTAACGACCATAATTAAGGGAGGCACTATACATTGTCTAAGATTACCTATTACAACCATTTGGTCTAAATCTACTTCCCAAATCATATATCATATATCAATTTTTTATTCTTTTGATAATTAATAAAAAGTTATTTTAATTCGTTGATACTAATTCACTTATGTTAACCTTTAGGCAGACATATTATTCATTTGGATTTAGCAAATAATTTTCTTAAAGAAATGTTTCATATTTAGGTGAAAATTAAATTTCATTTCTTACAAAATATGTCATATATGTGACGCCCTCCAAACCCGGGGTCTAGATTTGGAGGTCACTTGCCACTAAATTATAATAAAATAATCACAGCGGAATAATATAATAAATACGACCCCTTTACCTGCACTGGATCGATCACAGGTTATAGTATGGAACAGGCATTACTACAAATCAAGTGTTATTATAAACCATAAGTCTAATTAGTTTTACAGATTATTCAAATTTTATTACAAACCTCTAGACTATCCAAGCGTCCCAAAACAGTCTACCTGGAATACACACCACTATTTACAAGCACTCGACTTCTGACCAAACCTGGATCTTAAGCTGGCTCTGGCTTAGCTGAAAGATTAGATTGATAAACAAGTATGAGCGAAAGAAATGCTCAGCAAGCAATATAAAATGTACTTGTAATGATAAACCACATTCCAATAATAACTGAACAAAAGAATAAAAGCAGTAATATTTGATCATTAATAAAAGCTTCACAAACTATCAACAATAAACGATAACTTTTAGATTGGAATCTAACTCCGACGGACGTACTATCACATGCTGATCAGCCCGTGTGATAGCACAAGGTCATGATTCATAGAAACAGGTCCCCAAAATACGAGTACTCAATTAAAAAGGCAATATACCTGCCTGTGGCAAAATGGTGTCATAGTATTTCATATAACACATAGAAATAGCCCTCCGCTGGACCGTCCGTCCCGGTCACTTACGCATTCATCCAATCCATAAAACATTTTGATCAAAGGAGCCGAATCAAAGGACATCCTTAACCATATAACTCCCCATTTCTCATGGTCCAGAGTTATTTCAACAATCGATGGCGAAATAACTAGAATAATTAGTTATTCGCTAATCTCAATTCAATGTTCCACTGTATAGAGTGATTTATAGAGAAATATATAAAACGTTTAACTATTCTGAACTTAGAATAGTATGGAAATCGAAAGAATAAAGTTCAGAGTCAATATCAATTGAATGATAAATGAAGATAGAGGTACTTGCATAATATAATTCAAAATAAACGTCACTTGAACGATAAGTGAAGTTAGGGGTACTTGCCTGGTATGCTCAATAACCTCTTACTTTAACTCTGCTTCTAACTGATGGCTATTATCTTCGTCTAACACTTGACTGCACTCCTTGCTACTCGATTCTATAAACAAAAGGACTATCTTAATTGACAGAACTAAACTCAATCGACGTAACTATACGTCTTGACATCTATCCGATCGTTTATAACTAGCATGGCATTTTAAAACTGAAACAGATAGCATGTATATCACGTATCACGTAATCATGGCATTTATATAACACGTACTCACATATTTTATGTAACACATAAGTCAAATCATTAAAAGATACGTCTCAGTGCATTCAGAATGAAAATTAGGTCAATATTAGCATTTACCGATTAAATACCGACTTAAACTGATACACAAATCAAATGACATTGCAATATAAAAGAAATTAGGTCTCAAAAGTATTTTTATTGGAAGCGCAATATTTTTCTGAGTCTGTACGCGTTCGTTTCGTATTAAACGGACGAACAGTTTAATTAGTATGAATAAAATAAGAAATAAATAGATTTAAATCAATTAATAATAATGTTAATTGATTTTTAAATACCAAAATATAATTTTTAAAACCTAAAAATAATTTTTAGGAATTATTTGAATTAATTATAAATAATTTACATTTATTTAACTATTTATAAATAAAATTAATTGATTAATTGATTTTTAATCAATTAATTAAATTCATAAATAATTAACTAAAATTAATTATAAATAATTAAATCAAATTGTATTTTTGAAAATAATTAAAGAAAATAATTTTAGGAATTTAAAATAATTCAGAAAATAATTTTTAGAATTAAAAATAATAAGTAAATGATTTTTAAATATAAATTAAATGATTTTTGTAATTTAGAAAATGATTTTTAAAAATAAATTATAAAAAGTAAATGCAGAAACAGATTACAGCAATAGGATTTGGGAAATAATGGATCAAAAACGGGTTGGGTACAAAAACTAAACGGGTCGTCAAGAAACCGGTCGGGTCGCCAAGAACAACCCGCCGGATTTCTGGAAAACCCAGAAACCGGTGAGTTCTCCGGCGGCCGCGATGGAAGTCCGGCTAAACCCAGAACGGCCTCAACGCGACCGTTTCAATCGGTTTTTACATCAAACTTAATCCAAATCACGATACAATTCACCATGTGAACCCAGAATCAACAAACAACACCGGAGTTGTGATCTCCGGTCAAAAACTCGAGTTCTCCGATGGATAAATCGGAAAAATCGAATTCGCTCGATTCTAAACCAAATCGACTGTTCTACATACCAATACGAAACTCAGACAACATACAATCCATCTACATAACTCTAAACATTCACAACAGTCCATATAATTCCAGAAATCCAAAATTAAAATATCAAAACTCAAGGACGCGGTTTCAATAGTCCGGGACTAAAACGATGCAACTAAATACATAAATCGATCATAAACATCATTCTAAAGCTGTCTATAACATCAAAATCAACCCAGAATCATCCAAAAACAAAAACGATTTTCAAGATTAAAAAGATAAAAATCGACTTTTCGATTTACTGTACCTCAGATCAAAATATGGGTATCAATGGAAAGCTCTCTTCGAGAGGAAGATTTTGGTTACTAATATGTCTGATTTGGTTTCCAGAATCGATCAAAAACCGTGTTGGAAGTTGAGAGAAAAGATTTCACCCCCAAGAACTTGTTCTTGGTGTTTATGAATTTTCTGGATTTTTAATAAAATAAAATGAATAAATTAATCCTGTTCAGCTATTTATATTAATTCTGAAATTATATCCCCAAAATAAATTAAGGGTGTTTTTATCCCTAAATTACAATAATTAAGCCCCAAAATAATAATTACGGGGAATAATTTTAAAAACGATAAAATACAATATTAATGTCAAAATTCCCCGAAAATTGCAAATAATTAAAAAAAAATACAAAAATAAAGGGTATTTGAAACTCAAATAATTTTATAAAAATGAAAACACAGATTTTGTGGGGTTTGACGTCCCGGTGGGGTCCCGGTTCGATAATTTTTGAAAAACAGGAACGATCCCTAAATTACTAGAAAATCCCGAAAACACGTAAAATACATTGAAACAAGCGTAAAACGAAATAAAACGAGTATCTTAATAAAGACGCCAATAAATACGCGTCCCGATTACAGATAGGTTCATATAATTGCAGTTTTAAACATATATTAATCAATCGAAAAATTTTCTGGTCCGCACGAAACACATATAATCACTGTACATCTAATATCATGGCAACAATTACTTTAAACACATAATATTTATTTATTTAACATATAATATTCACATAATTTTCCCGGTTATTACATCCTTCCCCCCTTAACAGGATTCTGTCCTCAGAATCAGCCTAGGAAAATAAATGAGGATACTTGGATTGCATTTCGCTTTCCAATTCCCAAGTCGACTCTTCAACCTTGGGATTCCTCCACAAGACTCGCACTAAAGATACAGATTTATTCCTAAGCACTCTTTCTTTCTTATCTAAAATCTGCACTGGTTGCTCTACAAAAGACAAATCTGGCTGGATCTCTATTGGCTCGTATTCTATCACATGATTCGAATCAGGCAAATAACGCTTCAACATTGACACGTGGAACACGTTGTGAATATGCTGCATGTGAGGGGGTAACGCTAATTCATAAGCAACCTTTCCCACACGCTTCAAAATCTCAAAAGGGCCAACATAACGCGGACTCAGCTTTCCTTTCTTTCCAAATCTTGATAAACCTTTCCAAGGAGAAACTTTTAATAAAACTGCCTCTCCAACTTCAAATTCCATATCTTTTCTGGTAGGATTAGCATATTTGCGTTGACGATCTTGAGCTGTTGTTAATCTTTTCCGAATGAGTTCTATTTTCTCCTTCGTCTGTTGGATCAATTCTGGACCCAAAATCTTTCTTTCACCAACTTCTTCCCAACATATTGGAGATCTGCATCTTCTACCGTACAAAGCTTCGTAAGGCGGCATTCCAATACTGGCATGATAACTGTTATTGTAGGAGAATTCAACTTATGGCAAATGTTCATCCCAACTCCCTTCAAAATCTAGTGTACATACCCTTAGCATATCTTCAATAGTCTGAATCGTTCTTTCACTTTGACCGCCTGTCTGCGGATGATACGCGGTACTCATGTTCAGCTTCGTTCCGAGACAATCTTGAAAACTTCTCCAAAATCTTGAGTTAAATCGAGGATCTCTGTCTGAAACTATGGATACTGGAACTCCGTGTCTTGTCACAATTTCTTTAAGATATAACCGTACCAATTTATCCATTGAGAATCTCTCATTGATAGGAAGAAAATGCGCTGACTTCGTCAGTCTGTCGATAATAACCCAAATAGCATCATGATTCGCCCTGGTCCTCGGTAATCCAACTACGAAATCCATCGCTATATGCTCCCATTTCCATTCTGGAATGTCCAATGGTTGTATCAGTCCACTGGGCCTTTGATGTTCCGCTTTGACTCGCTGGCAAGTGTAACACTTACTTACCCATTCTGCAATTTCTTTCTTCATGCTTGGCCACCAAAAGTTTTCTCTTAAGTCTCTATACATCTTCGTACTCCCAGGATGAATTGAATATCTAGAGTTGTGAGCGTCTCGAAGAATTTCATCTTTCAGCTCGGCTATGTTGGGTATCCATATTCTGGAAGAAAATCTTAATATCCCTTTATCATCCTTTTGACTCCCTATCTCTTCTCCTGTCAAACTGTCTCGTTCATGGCTCATTACTTCTTCCTGACATCTTCTTATTTTCTCTAATAATTCTGGTTGAAAAGACATTGCACATAACACCTCTATAGACATACTAGGAATACTGACCTCTAGTTCTAGCTTCTCAAATTCCCTGATCAATTCCTCTGATGAAATTATCATATTTAACCTTTCTTTTCTGCTCAGAGCGTCGGCCACCACATTTGCTTTGCCTGGATGATAGTTAATAGTACAGTCGTAATCCTTGATTAGTTCTAACCATCTTCTCTGCCTCATGTTCAATTCCTTCTGGGTGAAGATATACTTCAAACTCTTGTGGTCCGTGTAGATCTCGCACTTTTCCCCATAAAGATAATGCCTCCAAATCTTCAATGCAAATACTATAGCTGCCAATTCCAGATCATGCGTTGGATACTTTTCTTCATGTGGTTTCAACTATCTTGAAGCGTAGGCTATCACCTTGTCATGCTGCATCAAAACACATCCCAGTCCTTTGTACGATGCGTCACTATAAATTACAAAATTTCCTTGATCATCTGGCAAGACTAGCACTGGAGAAGATACTAATCTATTCTTTAATTCCTGGAAACTTTCTTCTCATTTCTCATCCCATTCAAATTTCTGATTCTTCCTGGTGAGCTTTGTCAATGGCGTAGCTATCTTCGCAAAATCTTGCACGAATCTTCTATAGTAACCTGCCAATCCCATGAAACTTCTTACTTCTGTTGGTGTTTTGGCCTCTCCCAGTTAATTATGGCTTCAATCTTTGCTGGATCCACTTCTACTCCTTTATTGCTGATCACTGCCCAAGAAATCGTACTTCTTTTAACCAAAATTCACACTTGGAAAACTTTGCGTATAACTTCTCATGTCGCAGTATCTCCAGAATTATCCTCAAATGCTCTACATGCTCCTCTTCTGTTTTGGAATAGATCAAGATGTCGTCTATGAACACGATCACGAATTTATCCAAATACTTCTTAAATACTCGATTCATTAGATCCATGAAAGCTGCTGGTGCGTTGGTTAATCCAAATGCCATTACTAGAAACTCATAATGCCCATATCTGGTTCTAAATGCGGTCTTCGGAATGTCTTCAGGCTTGATCTTTAGTTGATGATATCCGGATCTTAAATCAATCTTAGAAAACCATACAGCGCCTCGCAATTGGTCAAACAAATCATCGATCCTTGGTAACGGATACTTGTTTTTAATGGTTAGCTTATTCAGTTCTCGATAGTCGATACACAGTCGCATACTCCCATCCTTCTTCTTGACAAACAGTACTGGTGCGCCCCATGGGGATACACTGGGTCTTATAACTCCTTTCTCCAAAAGATCTTGCAACTGAGATGCCAATTCTTTCATTTCCACTGGTGCCATCCGGTACGGGGCTTTAGAAACTGGTTCTGTTCCGGGTGCTAGATCAATTGCAAACTCAATTTCTCTGTCGGGAGGTAATCCTAGTAGATCGTCTGGAAAGACATCTGAAAATTCGTTGACAATTGGAATCGCTTCTAGTGTTGGAACTTCTTTACTGGTGTCTATCACATGGGCCAAATATGCTTTGCAATTCTGACGCAATAACTTCTTCACTTGAGCGATCGTTAAGAACTTCTTCTCTTGCTTATTTCCTCGGAATATCACCTTCTTCTTATTATCCAAGGTCTGAAGTCTCACTTTCCTATTCTTACAATCAATCTGGGCGTTATTTTCTGACAACCAATCCATTCCTAAAATAACATCAAATTCTCCCAACTTAAAAGGTATTAAGTCGGCATAGAAATGATGTCCTCCTATCTTAATATCGCACTTCGGACATACTCGGTCGACGGAAACTTGATCCTTATTAGCTAACTCTATCATTAATGCTTGTTCTAACAACTTAACTTCACAATGCAGTTTATCGATAAAACTTTGAGAAATAAATGATCTTGTAGCTCCAGAATCAAATAAAATTTTAGCATCTATGGAGTTGACTGGAAGCGTACCTGCAACCACGTCTGAACTCTGAACAGCATCCTTCATAGTCAAATTAAATGTCCTGGCCTTTGGTTGGTCCTTTGCGGGTGGTCCTTAAATTCTTGGCACATTCTGAGATGGAGCACCTGTAAGCCTTGGGGTGTTGCTCGTCGTACCCTGAGTTGGGAAATTCCTGGAAATATGCCCTGGCTTTCCACACTTATAACATCCAGTTCCCACATTCTGACCTTGAGTCGGATTCTGACACACATTAGCAAAGTGTCCCTTCCTGCCGCACTTGAAACACGTCACATTAGCATTACAATTCCCAAAGTGCTTCCTACCACAAAACTGACAATCTGGTATTGGTGGACGATTGGGCCTCTGCTGATTTAAATTCTGAAAACGGTTGCCTTGTCCTCCATTTCCTGATTGTGGTCTTCTGAATCCCATATTCCTATTACCCTGAAACTCTGGCCTTCTGTTGAAACGACCCGGAAAATTACTTGACTGCTGACCTCCCTCTGAGGTTTCCATTTTCCTTTTCTTCCCATCTTTTCCTTTCTGAGACATATCACTCTTACTCTCAATCACCATTGCCTTCTGAACCACTGCCACATATGAAGTCAACTCAAACATGGCCACTCTGTTCTGAATCCAAAATTTCAATCCCTGTTCAAACCTTCTGGCTTTCTTTTCATCGGTATCAACCTGGTCTGGCACGAACCTTGCTAACTCAGTAAACTTAGCCTCGTATTCCGCCACGATAAGATCACCCTGGGTCAGATTCAAGAACTTAATCTCCATTTGATTCTTCATATACCTCGGGAAATACTTCTCCAGGAACAACTCTGTGAATCTCTCCCAAGTTATAAACTCACCTCCTTCCAATGCTCGCGCCGATTTCCACCAATAGCTCGCCTCGCCCTTCAAAAAGTAGCTTGCAAACTTGGTCTTCTGCTCAGTTCCTGCTCCGACTAATTCAAAAGCCTTTTCCATTTCCTTGAGCCATGCATTGGCTTCCACAGGATCAGCACTTCCCTTGAACTCAGGTGGCTTCACTGCTTGAAACTGCTTAAAAGTCACTGCTGGTGGTGCTGTTGCTTGCTGCTGTTGTTGCTGCTGCGTAAGATGTAACATCTGCTGCTGCATCAGTCCCAACATCTGGATAATCGCTGGATCTGTACGACTCTCGGTACGATCCTCTCCTAAATTATTTCTTCTCTTTGGTGCCATTATTCTGGTAAGAAACAAGCAATATATATAATAATCTGTCAAGCATTGTGTCAAATATGTAGCAATTCCTTAGCATATTAAAGTTCGCAAACACTATCTCTTCTCAAATATCATAAACTTGCTACCATATTAACACAAGCGACATGATTATCACATAATCCTGCTTATTATCTCGAGAATAATAACACAAAGAAAATTTACTCCGAATTATCCAAACCTTTTAAATCCTTGCTCGAAATCTTAACTAAACCAACAAAATAGCAGGGCAATGACACAAGGCCTAAAGCTAAACGCAAAACAGGAAACCTAAACAACTTAACTATAACCCAACCCAATATCCTAAATTTAATCCTATAAAAGCTAAATTACACGCGCCTATCTTATGTGATCTTCCTATGACTCATCTATGACAATCCTACGCCTGTTTCAGTGACCATGACCTGTAGCTCTGATACCAACCTGTGACGCCCTCCAAACCCGGGGTCTAGATTTGGGGGTCACTTGCCACTAAATTATAATAAAATAATCACAGCGGAATAATATAATAAATACGACCCCTTTACCTGCACTGGATCGATCACAGGTTATAGTATGGAACAGGCATTACTACAAATCAAGTGTTATTACAAACCATAAGTCTAATTAGTTTTACAGATTATTCAAATTTTATTACAAACCTCTAGACTATCCAAGCGTCCCAAAACAGTCTACCTGGAATACACACCACTATTTACAAGCACTCGACTTCTGACCAAACCTGGATCTTAAGCTGGCTCTGGCTTAGCTGAAAGATTAGATTGATAAACAAGTATGAGCGAAAGAAATGCTCAGCAAGCAATATAAAATGTACTTGTAATGATAAACCACATTCCAATAATAACTGAACAAAAGAATAAAAGCAGTAATATTTGATCATTAATAAAAGCTTCACAAACTATCAACAATAAACGATAACTTTTAGATTGGAATCTAACTCCGACGGACGTACTATCACATGCTGATCAGCCCGTGTGATAGCACAAGGTCATGATTCATAGAAACATGTCCCCAAAATACGAGTACTCAATTAAAAAGGCAATATACCTGCCTGTGGCAAAATGGTGTCATAGTATTTCATATAACACATAAAAATAGCCCTCCGCTGGACCGTCCGTCCCGATCACTTACGCATTCATCCAATCCATAAAACATTTTGATCAAAGGAGCCGAATCAAAGGACATCCTTAACCATATAACTCCCCATTTCTCATGGTCCAGAGTTATTTCAACAATCGATGGCGAAATAACTAGAATAATTAGTTATTCGCTAATCTCAATTCAATGTTCCACTGTATAGAGTGATTTATAGAGAAATATATAAAACGTTTAACTATTCTGAACTTAGAATAGTATGGAAATCGAAAGAATAAAGTTCAGAGTCAATATCAATTGAATGATAAATGAAGATAGAGGTACTTGCATAATATAATTCAAAATAAACGTCACTTGAACGATAAGTGAAGTTAGGGGTACTTGCCTGGTATGCTCAATAACCTCTTACTTTAACTCTGCTTCTAACTGATGGCTATTATCTTCGTCTAACACTTGATTGCACTCCTTGCTACTCGATTCTATAAACAAAAGGACTATCTTAATTGACAGAACTAAACTCAATCGACGTAACTATACGTCTTGACATCTATCCGATCGTTTATAACTAGCATGGCATTTTAAAACTGAAACAGATAGCATGTATATCACGTATCACGTAATCATGGCATTTATATAACACGTACTCACATATTTTATGTAACACATAAGTCAAATCATTAAAAGATACGTCTCAGTGCATTCAGAATGAAAATTAGGTCAATATTAGCATTTACCGATTAAATACCGACTTAAACTGATACACAAATCAAATGACATTGCAATATAAAAGAAATTAGGTCTCAAAAGTATTTTTATTGGAAGCGCAATATTTTTCTGAGTCTGTACGCGTTCGTTTCGTATTAAACGGACGAACGGTTTAATTAGTATGAATAAAATAAGAAATAAATAGATTTAAATCAATTAATAATAATGTTAATTGATTTTCAAATACCAAAATATAATTTTTAAAACCTAAAAATAATTTTTAGGAATTATTTGAATTAATTATAAATAATTTACATTTATTTAACTATTTATAAATAAAATTAATTGATTAATTGATTTTTAATCAATTAATTAAATTCATAAATAATTAACTAAAATTAATTATAAATAATTAAATCAAATTGTATTTTTGAAAATAATTAAAGAAAATAATATTAGGAATTTAAAATAATTCAGAAAATAATTTTTAGAATTAAAAATAATAAGTAAATGATTTTTAAATATAAATTAAATGATTTTTGTAATTTAGAAAATGATTTTTAAAAATAAATTATAAAAAGTAAATGCAGAAACAGATTACAGCAATGGGATTTGGGAAATAATGGATCAAAAATGGGTTGGGTACAAAAACTAAACGGGTCGTCAAGAAACCGGTCGGGTCGCCAAGAACAACCCGCCGGATTTCTGGAAAACCCAGAAACCGGTGAGTTCTCCGGCGGCCGCGATGGAAGTCCGGCTAAACCCAGAACGGCCTCAACGCGACCGTTTCAATCGGTTTTTACATCAAACTTAATCCAAATCACGATACAATTCACCATGTGAACCCAGAATCAACAAACAACACCGGAGTTGTGATCTCCGGTCAAAAACTCGAGTTCTCCGATGGATAAATCGGAAAAATCGAATTCGCTCGATTCTAAACCAAATCGACTGTTCTACATACCAATACGAAGCTCAGACAACATACAATCCATCTACATAACTCTAAACATTCACAACAGTCCATATAATTCCAGAAATCCAAATTAAAATATCAAAACTCAAGGACGCGGTTTCAATAGTCCGGGACTAAAACGATGCAACTAAATACATAAATCGATCATAAACATCATTCTAAAGCTGTCTATAACATCAAAATCAACCCAGAATCATCCAAAAACAAAAACGATTTTCAAGATTAAAAAGATAAAAATCGACTTTTCGATTTACTGTACCTCAGATCAAAATATGGGTATCAATGGAAAGCTCTCTTCGAGAGGAAGATTTTGGTTACTAATATGTCTGATTTGGTTTCCATAATCGATCAAAAACCGTGTTGGAAGTTGAGAGAAAAGATTTCACCCCCAAGAACTTGTTCTTGGTGTTTATGAATTTTCTGGATTTTTAATAAAATAAAATGAATAAATTAATCCTGTTCAGCTATTTATATTAATTCTGAAATTATATCCCCAAAATAAATTAAGGGTGTTTTTATCCCTAAATTACAATAATTAAGCCCCAAAATAATAATTACGGGGAATAATTTTAAAAACGATAAAATACAATATTAATGTCAAAATTCCCCGAAAATTGCAAATAATTAAAAAAAAAAAATACAAAAATAAAGGGTATTTGAAACTCAAATAATTTTATAAAAATGAAAACACAGATTTTGTGGGGTTTGACGTCCCGGTGGGGTCCCGGTTCGATAATTTTTGAAAAACAGGAACGATCCCTAAATTACTAGAAAATCTCGAAAACACGTAAAATACATTGAAACAAGCGTAAAACGAAATAAAACGAGTATCTTAATAAAGACGCCAATAAATACGCGTCCCGATTGCAGATAGGTTCATATAATTGCAGTTTAAACATATATTAATCAATCGAAAAATTTTCTGGTCCGCACGAAACACATATAATCACTGTACATCTAATATCATGGCAACAATTACTTTAAACACATAATATTTATTTATTTAACATATAATATTCACATAATTTTCCCGGTTATTACAATATATATACTAACATTCAACAAAAAATGTAAAGAATATTTATTAAAATAGAAGATATTATTTGATGATGATTACAAATATTTATTAAGTTATCAAATTTGATTTTGGTCAATTGGTCATACAATTTAGTTCAGTAACCCACCCCTTTTATTTTAAATACATTCAGAAATAAAAGTTAAGTTTTTTAAAAAAAAATTTGCATTTCAAATTTTCACCAGCTCTTCAATTTAAGCACTCACATATGTTAAAAAAGAAATGAACATGTTATTCATTTGAACTCAGAAAATAGTTATT
This sequence comes from Apium graveolens, assembly GCF_009905375.1. Classification (NCBI taxonomy): domain Eukaryota; kingdom Viridiplantae; phylum Streptophyta; class Magnoliopsida; order Apiales; family Apiaceae; genus Apium; species Apium graveolens. Next base: position 108,232,279 of record NC_133656.1, read on the forward strand.
TTTTAAAACTGTTTAATATTAAGGTGAAAACTAAATTTGATTGATTACAGAATATGTAAAGAATATAAATGTACTGAGAAGTTAATTTTTTATTATGATTAAATATATCTATTAATTTATCAAATTTGGAATTTGAACAATTGACCAGCTCTTCAGCTTGAGGAGTCAGATCATATGTTAATCTTTAGCCAAACATATTATTCATTTCAATTTATAAAATAATTTTCTTAAAGAACTGTTTCATATATACGTGAAAACTAAATTTGAATTTTTACAAAAAATATCATATACATAATAACATTTAGCCATGAAAGTAAAGAATATATATTTACTGAGAAGTTATTGTTTTATGATGATGACATATATGTAATAAGTTATCGAAATAGGATATTGTGCATTTGGTCCTACAACTTAGTTCGGTAACCCAGCCCTTTCATTTTAAATACATTAAGATATAAAATTTAAAAAAATTGAATCATATAAATTATTATGGGTGTAATATATTGTCATCTAAAGTGACAGAACCACTAATTTGTTCATGTAATATTCATCATGGATAAACTAAAATGTTTATTTTTTAATAACGATGTCAAAAGTAGGTCACTTTTTAAATATAGTGCACTATAAAATACATGTTCCTTCCTCAAATTTTTAAATTTTTATTTACTAAATAAATTATGTAAGTTTGCTAAATATTAAAAGTTCAACCAAAAAAGAAAATCAAATACAATTTAGAATGAAATTTAAAAGGAAAAGAAAAATTTAGCCCAATTATGCCACAACTTTCAATTTTATTTTAAAAAGTTACAATTTAATGTTACAAATATTTCAAGGAAACTAAATAGAGAGGAATAAGAGTACTGAAATGTTAGTTGTAATATGACCTTACTATTTCATTTCAAATAATTTGGTTTTTAAACTCCCAAACTAAGTATTTAATAAATATCTGTATACAAGTACATGTATAACACAATAAATATATACATCATACTGTAGGTTACAGTTCGGAGTGGAAGACAACCGCTGTTTCAGATGTAGGAGTTGCAGAAGAGTACTGCAGACGTCAAACACCCATGGCAGTACATCAGCCATCATTCCTTTGAGTGGCTCGATGCTGCAGAATATTAATTGCCTTATTACACAATTATGTTTAGCACAAGTAGTAAGTTTTAATGAATAAATAGATCATGCAGAGAACAGATCCTTGAGTATCTTTACCTGCCAAGTACAATTACCTCTTATGTCAGTCTGTTGGACTTTCCTGTACTGATAGTTACATACACACAGTTGTACAAACTACGTAAGCATGACTTTTATGGAGGTAATAGACGATTGGATTACTTAGCAGACAAATTGAAAATAAAAAACAACTTTGACATGCAAAACACAGAAATATAAGCAGCATAATAACCATGAAACTTCCTTACATTAGGCCAAATGTTGTTAACATCCAAAGAAAACCCCATTGTTCATGAATATATTAAAATATAATTAAAATATAATTAAACATAAACAGACTTTAAATCAGCCCAACTGCCAGCCATTCAGAATCCCTCATTCATCTTCCTGCGAATCTCACCATGCTCAATCCTCAGTAGCCTAATCTCCTTAAGCAGAAGCTGCTGCTGCGCCTTGAAGCTTTTGTTGAACTCTTCCTGCTTCACTGTCATTTTCCCACTGAACTGCATGTGGCTCTCCCTCAGCGCCTCAACCATCCCCGACACAGCAGCTAGGTTGACATTGAGATTGGTCATGCTCTTTTCCATATTCTCCGATCTCAGGAATCTGCGGTTCTCACATCTTGCACTTTCGCACATCCAAACTGCTACCACTAGAGGAGAAATTAGGTTAGACAATATCATAGGAGTAAAAGTAAAAAATAAATAAATAAGTGCAGCAATAATGTCACACCGGGAAATGAAATGATTAGAAGGTGAAAAGTCATTTCAAAGAATAGGGCAAGGAAGCATATGACACATGTATTGGAAATGAACCGAACAATGTAAAGCTACAGACTTTTACCATTCAATTGAGCACTTACAAGACATGAATCAAATTTTTAATAATAGTGGTAACTTAATCTATCTGTTACACAAACTATGAAACATTAAAGTACAAAAGTGCCTAAAGTTATGACAAGTAATATTGGTGTGAACATGTTAATATACCAAAAGGAAGTGAAATGAGGAGAAACGGTGTAGAAGAGAGGCATGTAAGTAAGAAGAAGACCTGGCAACCAAATCATAAAATATGAAGGAGACGCTAAATAACTATACAAATGGACTAAAAGTTCAGAGGAATTGGACAATTTATATATGTATATACATGCATAAGTGAAGTGGATGGTAAAGGGTGTACAACACAGGCAAAGAAGGTAGAAGAAGACATGAAAACCAAATCATAAAACCTGTTGCAAACGCTAAATAATCGTAAAAATGACTAATAGTTCAGAGAAGCAAGTTTATTTATATATGTGTATACACGCACAAGTCATGATATTCACTTGTTGTTGGAAGGGGATGCCATTGCTCTGGTTGCTCTGTTGATTGATGTGGCGTAAGAGAAGAAGAAATTTGATGCAGAGGAGATGATGAATGAACCGGTATGAGTCTGATGCAGTGGGCTTTAATAGAGGTATTGGGGGAGATGAATAGTCCAGTTCTAACACATGCAATCTACCATCTGTTCGTTCACCAATACACCGTATGTAACACCTGTGACTATTCAATGAATGGTGAGAGGACACACACATTTTTTTGGTTGGCCAAATTTGACACCCACGTTTTTGAAAAATGCAGAAATAAACAAAACTTACAAATTCATATAATAAATAATGAAATACTTAATAGTAGTTGTTATTTTAATTTGGACATTTTTAATTAAAAATAATAAACTTTATTAATTTATCAATGTATTTGACTAATTACAAATATTACTTAATGATTTTGAATTTTTTTTTAAAAACATAAAATACCTTATTTTAAAAGTACAATAAATGCGACATTAATGTCAATAAAATAGTGTTTAAAATAATAGTAATTTTTATTTCACGTAATGTTGTACCCTTATTCAAATACAAATATAGAAATATTGAAAACTTTATATGCGAGTACGATAAAAATATGACCTAATATATTATTTTATTAATTTAAGTATGTACATAATTCTAAATGAAAACTTATTTATTTAATGTCATAATTTAAAAAAAACATAATTTATTTACAGAATAAATATTATTAACTCACCATAATCATATAGTTTGGTTAATGTAACTTATGTACATTGGGCTTTTTAGTTTTTTGTCGTAGTTAACCCAAAGCCGCAATACTTTGGCTACGCACTTGGTGGTAAATCATTGTGTACATGTCGAAGATGTAATTTAAAAGAAAAGCATAAATCCTATTCGTTTCAGAATATGGTTTAACTTAACATATTTAATTATGTTGTCCAACCGATACATTTTTTATGAACTATGTATATTCAAAAGCAATAAACTTTTTGCACCTCCCTTTACATAAGATGCTATTACATTTTGAACTAATGGCACGCGCAATCTGTTGGAACCAAGATTCCACAGGCCCGTAATTTACAGTATGAAATATTTACTTGGTCCAATTCAAAGTCACAGATTTTATGTAGTTGCTAACGGTATTATCTCACACGATTTAATTTTTAAAACATCCTATTGAAAAAACCTTTGTTCAATGTATTTATTTAGCGTGTATGAACCATAATTTGACTACATTTCGTAAGTAGTACAACTACAACATGCCTTATTTGGCAAATATTTTATATACTACATATAATAATACGTGGCTACGTGCATACGAAACTAAAGATTAATGTGAAATTGTACTTTCAGATTCCTTCAATAAATTAAGATATCCCAGGTTTGGAATTAATAAGTTTAATAAAACAGCTATAAATATAAATATTATTTCTCAATAATTTTATTACGCAATTAATTTTTTTTGTAATTACAAATAGTACAATCAATTTTTAGCTTTCAAAATTTAAAATTGGTATTGTGTTCTTTAAAAAGTTAAAAATAAAAAAAATGTAAATTACAATTTCCTAAACATCATTAACACACGATTTACTTATGTAATTTATGGCGTTTGGATTTCAAAAAATATCAATCACGTAATGAACTGAATGAAGTAACTTACAAATATTAAAAATTAATTTGACCGTTGGTTTCAAATAAATAAACCAAGTGTGTACGGCGTAAATTAAATTTGAATTTTTTTTGATAATGTGAGAAAGAATTATTTATAGAATATAACTTCGATCAAATAATATGTCCACTACTATAAAAACAACAACCAAAGTTATGAAACAAATAAATTTACGTATTACTATATTTGAATTAGAAAATTATCAACACTTTGAATATATTATACTTATACGAGATATAGGTTATTTTAAAAATATATTAGAATAATATGGAAGCTAGGTGTTTACCATTTTTTACTTCCATGAGGTCATACCATATTATTGAAATCTATGTATAAACCTCTCCCTGTATCAGTTAAGTTGAAGTTGGACAATCTACCCTGCCATTACGTGCCACATCTTCAACCAGTCATCAACCAAGTAACATGTGGTGTTACTGTACGAACTTAGGCACTAACTAGAGCATAATTAGCTTTTGTTACATACCTCTTTAGTTACCATTAAGAAGCCTGAAATATACATACCATTAAGAAGTTAGGTGAAGACTTAGTGAAGCTCCGCCTCCTGTTCGCAGCATATCAGGTATGAATCTTTAAATCTGGCACTTACACTCTGCATTCAATAGTCTTACCTGAGTGACCTCTGAACACATTTATTGAACGCATCTGCAGGTACCTAATACTGAAGCAATAAGTTGCGTACAAATGGATCTACACAACTATGACAATTTAAATGATGTGGATAGCTCAAGTTATGACTGAAAATGTAGAGTAAGAGTGCAGGCGCTGTGGAAAGGAATGAACAGAGAAACACAAGAATTTTGGGGTTTTAATATGCTGCTCATCGATGATATGGTAAGTAGACATGTCTCACTTCCACAACACCTTTTAATATGATACTGATTCACAATATGCAGAACCATCGAATTCACGCTTTTGCAAATGCAAAATATTGTGCGGAGTTGACTTGCCCTTTGGTTGAAGGAGGCATTTACATAGTTGACAACTTTAAAGTGAAAGACTTTTTAGGTGACGAAATATATCGCCTTGTGAGAAACAAAAAACACATATTCTTCACCGACACAAAATTAAGCAGAGCAACTGAGCCGGGATTAGTAATTGAAAAATATGCTTTTGATCTTTTCCACATGACTGAAATTGAGAAACTTGCAACAGACAATAGGTTCTTAGTAGGTATGGATGCTATACTATTTTTGTAATTGATAACAACACCTATTACTACTAAAATGTTTTCAATTTTAGACATGGTTAGTTACTTGAAGAACCGAAGACCCCTCATTACTTCAACTAAAAATAGTCAGGAAAAACAAAGGCTGAAATTTGATTTGGTAGATGAGAGGTTTGTCTTCTAATTCGACAATGTGTTAGTGTTCTTTATAATTACATACTGGGCTACTTACTTAAGCAGCTTTTCGTTATGTAGGTGTTGCGTGTCTGTCACTTTGTTTGACGAATTTAGAATTATAATTGATAAAGCTCTGCAATAACTTGAGGAGGAAGAACCTATTATTATTATCAGCTGTGCTAGAGTGAGTTCGTATGAAGGTATGGGTAATGGCACCCTCATAATGATTTGTATTACGTAATTAAGTTAAAATTTTGAGTAATAATATGCGTTACGGATATAGGCAGAGCACACCTTACAAACTACCCTGCAACAAGGATTTTTATCAATCCCGATCATTACAGTGTTCATGACCTCATAAACAGGTTAATTTTTTACTTAAGAAAATTTAGAAAAATATAATATACCTTCCTATTTACGCTATGCAATGCCTTCAGATGCGATGAAATGACTGAAATGTCTGATATTGATGAAGAAGACACCAAACAGACACTAACTGTGAGAGATATTACTCTGTTAACTGAAACACATATTCAGGTACTGTAATTATTTAGGTGGTATTGTCATTCTCATTGGAGAGGAACTAACTTATGATATTCCTCTTCAGAGGGAAGTTGTGTGCGAAGTTGTGATTGACAAGGTTAATGAGGATGCTAATTGGTACCTAACAAAATGCACAAGATGTCTCCTTGAAGTTCCATTCATAGTTGACAAATTCAAATGTCAAAATTGTAAGAGGATCATACCACATCCCAGAAGAAGGTAATATGACAAGTAATTAACTTACAATACTATGAACATTGACCATTTTTTGCATGCATAATCAGTTTCTTTGTAATACAGTTTTCAGTTGGAAACAAAATGCTCGGATGACACTGGATCGTTGACAATAGTTACCTCACGCAGCCGTTGCTCAAATTTCACAGAAAACTGTTGAAGATCTGTATTCTCCAGACAAAGAGGTTAATCTCCAACATTGTGCTGCAATAATTTTGTAAACTAATTCATACATTTTACTGAAACCAGTCACTTACACGTGTAGGAACTGGGAGAACAACAATTCCCGCCCTTTTTGAGAATGTTTGAGAAGCAGAAATACAAAATGACGGTCATCATTAAAGAGGAAAATGTCATGAAAGCTTCAAAAGTGTATGAAGCTACTGGAATTGGTAGCGAAAATGAATCTGGTGGGAGCTTCACTCCGTCTTCTAACCAAACTGTTGATACAAATGAAATGTCAGCTATGAATGTAAGAGACTAGCATAAAAAGTACAATATAGGTTTAAAAAACGTGTAATGTATGACTACCTTCTTGCATGTAGGTATCACTAAACGAAGATACATTAATGCAAGCCCTGAACACAGCCAAATCTTCAAGCAAGAAGGTTCGAGCAAGGAAACTTCACGCACCAGTGCCATTTGATGAAGAAGGTCAGATTAAGAAGGAGCCTAAATTAGACAAAGTATGTAACCTGAATTTGACATTTGACAGCATGTTATAATATCCCTAATTTTTTTGTCTGACCATCCATAAACTTTTTCCAGAAAAAGAAGGCTAAGTGAAGAGACTCAGGAGATTGATTTACATTGTGAATTTTATCTACGTAAAGCCAATGTTTGCAGTTGTAACTATTCAGACAATGTCATTATCTATTTTGTTAAGAACATCAGTTGTAATTGAATGCATTTAATTATAATAAGATATTAAAGAAGTAGTTGCCCATATTGCTAACGCCAAACAACCAGTAATTACAAAGAAATTAGCATACATTACAAACACCTTACAAGAATACAAGATTTGCAAAATTGTCCACCTACGGCTACAAGCTATAAAAGATAAAGTGTGACAGAACAATTGTTCATTTTTGCCATTTGGAAAAAACAAATAGGTAATTTAAAAGCACACCACAATCAAATATAAAGGAAAATAAATAAAATTTTCCTTCATCATTTATAGTTGTGGGTAAGTAAATACTGTTATCAAAACAAACATAAGTGCAAATGGTGATAGGTGTTAAACATAACATATTATGGTTCTCTGACTATAATGAAAGTTATTTACAGCAAAGAAATTTCAACCACCAAACAATTGAGCATTGTACCTACCCTGTGAAGAGCAACATGTCCAAAGCAAAGTTGGACGACCTAAGTAGCCTCAAAGTTGGGAAGTTTGATTGGAAAATCAGAGTAAGAGTTACAAGGTTCTGGAGAGGAGCTACAAGAAAAGGCGAGATTTTCAAAAGTTTCAACATCATTCTCTTAGATGACAAGGTAAAGTATGTTATGAACTTTTATTATACATACAGCTGCAGAATATAATGTCCATTTCCTGCAAACCCCCCAGAATAGCAGGATGCACGCTTTCATCCCTGGAAACGCAGATGACGCGCTAAGAGAGAAGTTCATTGTGGGCAAGTGCTATATCATTAGGAAGTTTGTTGTTCAGGCATACAAACCCGATGACAAGTTCTTATGCCTCGCAAATGATGTGCAGTTGGTTTTCTCAAAAGACACTCAAATAAAGAGATTCAGGAAAGTACATGTACTATTGAAAACAATGCTTTTGATTTCTATGATCATAGCGAGCTGATGGAGCTTACAAAACAAACAACTCACTTGGCAGGTGAAATCAATAAATAAATGTTTTTAACATGTAAACCTTGAACTGAAACTAACAATTTCAAATAATTGTATCCACAGATGTAATTAGAATTGTGAAATTTTATCAGCCACTCACACATTTGGTTAACAAATTCAATGATGCTCAGAAGCAAGTTAAGCTAATAATCACCGATGGAAGGTTACATTTTCCTTCTACATTTCGTTTCCATATTTTTAGGTTATTTTCATCCTTAATCGTCAAATATCCCGGAAATAATGCGTAGGTCCTCAATTAATGTCACTTTCTGGGATACATTTGCTGAAATGTTTGATGAACAGATGAAAGAAGTTCATGAAAAACCTACTATACTGATTATTGCAAGTAGCCGAGTAGGATTGTGGAATGGTATGAAAGTAGTAAGTTATTCCGTGTATTGATGAATCTATAACCTCTTTACGTTTTTTGACGCTTCTCTATATACATTATGCATGTGTAAACAAATGTTTCCCTTCCAAGATCAAGTCGATCTTTCAAGTGTAGGGGGGACTCAATGTTATATCAACTAATCATTACAGTGTGATGCAGCTAAGACAGAAGTAAGTAAAGAAATTAGGTTGACATAATCCTTACACTAATGTCATGCATCTAACAATTTCAACATTCGCCAAATATCATTAGATTGAAACAACCTGCTTTCCAACAAGAATTGTATGCAATGGACAAACATGCAGCGGTGGAAATACTTAATGTTGCGAGGATTATAATCCTGGGGAAGGAATACATCATGGTAATGCAAACCTAAAAAAGTACCAGTTCTTTCTTCGTTCAATATTACAGTTTATGTACTTGTAGAGACAAATTTATGCACACCTCATTATCACTGCCGTCGAAGAGACCGATCCATGGTACAAGACAATTTGCACACAATGCTTTGGAGAAATAGAATTTGAGGAAGATCAATGGTACTGTATGCATTACAATCGTATCCTGCCTTACCCCGACAAGATATAAGTGACAGATTACAAACTTCTCCACCACAAAAATTTATGTCAACATTTGACAGCAAATTAATACCTTCTTCGGCCTCTTCAATATACATAGATTCAAGTTAACTATAAAGGCATCATATAACATGGGTTGCATTGACATCATACTGAATGACCAGCAGGTAAGAGCTGTCGTTGGAAAAAGAGCTGTGCACCTCCTCAAACAGGTAACATCTAATACTTTTACCTATGATTTCATGCCTCCTTCCAAAGACCGCTAACTTCTTACTATACTTTCAGATGGGAGAAGATAAGTCATTCCCTCCAGAGTTGAAAGCATTGGTTAACAAGAAATACACCATCAAACTTATCATAAAGGAATTCAATGTATTGGACAAGGCCAAAACATACTTCGCAACAAACATTTGCACAGCCTTCATCGATCCAAACCAACATCTAACAGAGGCCACAGCCTCTATGCAGCAACAGACAACAACGGTAAGGCATTACACCCCAACCTTCCCCTGTCAGTATTAAACAACGTATATTCTCAATACCATTCTTCGCTTGACTGCCTTTTACAGGAATCAAGCAGCAGCTACCACCTGGACATGATGTCAAATCTTATCTTTCGGTCTCCAGCAACAAAATAGAAACCCAATCCATGAAACCAGTAGAGGACAAAGAATCATATTCTAATGATTTCCACAATCTATTTTGCTTGCATTTTGTATCCCGTACAATGTGAAACTCTATGTCCCCATGCTTCTACTTTTCCCTCCAACCTTCAAAGTGAGGAGGTTAAACTATTATGTACTGAATTTTATGGTTTTCAAGCGTAATCACCCTAAACTGTTATATTTGACAAGTGTGACCATGTATACGTATAATAATAATATAACAGTATGTGTAATGGCATAAATAATTGTAAAATTTATCACACCTTTCTATTTGACCAAATTAACTTATGATTATGCTGAAAAAATTTATTACCTAATTTCTAGGATTCGGATTTTACGCATTTGGTACTACAATTAACTTGACAAACCCACCCATTTTATTTCACAGTTATGAAGATCTTAAGTAAAATTAAATGTAACCATACAAATTGTTATGGCTGTAATATATTATAATATAAGGATAAACAAAATTGTCTCTTCTTTCATAATCATGTAAAAATATTGTCAGTTTTTAAATATAGTGTTATATAAAATACATGTTCCTTCCTCCAATTTTTACATTTTTTTCTCAATAAATTATTTAACTTTGCTCGCTTTAATAACTTTGACTGAAATAAATAATTTTCAAATACAATTATATTACATCCTACGTTTAAAGGTACATTCAAATCCGAACCAAAATTATAAAACTAAATTTCAGAATCGAAATACAAATTTAAAAAAAATAAAGAAAATTAATGCCAGAAATTATATTCTTCTTCTTAAAAATTATAATTTAATTTTACAAATTAATACGAGAAGCAATATTGGCACAAACCGATATAGAACTGAATAAGTAAGAGTACTCATTTGTTAGTTGTAATCAAACCTTACTATTTCATTTCAATCTCCCAATATATTTGATTAACGAAATTATGTATAGAAGTACATGTAAATAAAGAATATATATATATACAGGAGCTTCAACGTTGCAATTTAAGACAACAGTTTTGACAGAAGTAGAAGGAACCTGAAGTACAAGTTACAGAAGAGGAGTTGTATCGTGAACTGTATCTGTTAGGACATCAGGCATACTCCTTTTGAGCGGCTCGATGCTGCACAATACTAATTGGCTACTGACAGGATCTATATTTAGGAGTAGTAAGTTTAAGTGAATTAATAGTTCTGCCAAATTACAGAACCTTGAGTATACAGAACCTTGAGTATATTTACCTACCAACCAGCCTTACTAATTACGTCAGCCTGTTGGCCTTCCTCCTACTAATAGTTACTTACAGATGCCTCTAAACACTATTTTGCCAAGTAGTCCTACTCTAAGTATGTCTACATTAAAGATAAGTAATGAAGCATTACCTTTCCATGGTAATATACGATAAAATTAGTTTTCAAATAAAATGAAAATGAATGACAACATTTAGAAACAAACCACATTCATAAAACATTAGCGTAAACCAATAAATATGTTTACATCTGAATCCGATCATCCAAAATAAAACGGCATTGTTCATCAAAAAATTAAAATGTAATTAAAACGTAATTAAATAGAAACAAACATAAAACCAGCCACAATCTTAAGCCTTCAGAACCACTCATTCATCTTCATGCGGATCTCACCATGCTCAATTCTCAGAAGCCTAATCTCCTCAAGCAGAAGGTGCTGCTGCGCCTTGAACCTATTGTTGAACTCTTCCTGCTGCATCGTCATGTGCCTAGTGAACTACATGTGGCTCTCCCCCAGCTCCTCTACCATCCTTGATATAGCTGCCAGGTTAACATTGAGATTAGTCATGCTCTTTCCCATATTCTCCGACCTCATAAATCTCCGGTTCTCATATCTGGCACTTTTGCACTTATCGGAACTGCTACCACTGTTAGGACACATTAAAAAGGCCACATCATAGGAGTAAAATAAAAAATAATTAAAATCTAAGTTCACCAATAATATAATAACAGGAAATAAAACGATGAGAATGTCATAAGTCAGTTGAATTAATAGGGAAAGAAATCATATGACAAGTATGAGGAATGAACCCAACCCTGGAAAACTACAAACTTTTACCCCCCGATTTAGCACTTACAACACATGAATCCAAATTTTAATAAGAGGACTAAGTTAATCTATATTTGACACAAGGTATGAACCATTAATCTACACAAGTTGAGGCATAAAGTGAGGACATCAAATATGGGTGTGGACATCCTATTATACAACACATGAAAGTGAGAAGAGGACAAAGGTTGTAGAAGATATGCAAGTGAGTAAGAAGAAGACATGCATAATATGAAAATCATATAACAGTAAGCAAAAGCAAAAAATCATATAAAGGGAGTACAAATTCAGAGAAATGGGAGTATTCACATAAGTATCTAGATGCATCAGTTAAGAGAATCACCTGTTCTTTGAAGTGGAGGCCATTGTTGTGATTGATCTGAACTTGAATGAAGCGGAAGAGAAATAGTAATATGAGTGAGAGGAGATGATGAATGAACCGTTTCTAATCAGATGCAGTCTGCTTTAATAGAGGTCTTGAGGAGATGAATAGTCCAGGTGTATCACATGCAATGGTCTGTCTGTTCGTTCACCAAGACACAGTATCTAACAGGCGTGTCTCTTCGATGAATGGTTAGGTAGCAGATGAAAACGCTTCAACCAATCAGTATTAATTATAATAAATAATTAAATACATAATAATAACTTTGATTTAAATACATAATTGTGACTTCAATTGAATAAAAAATTAAAAATCTGATTTTTACAAAAAACATAGATTACATTATTTTTAAACCACAAATAATGGCTCCAGTTATGTCAAAAAAATAGTATGTCAATCAATATACGATTAAAATTTTATACAGATTTTTTAAAATGAAACATTAATTGTACTTCATTAGATATATATTGGATACATAAAAGGGGAATTATTTCGACACTATAATCATGTAGTTTGGTTAGTGTAACGTAAGTACATCATGTAAATTCTGAAGACTTTTTACAAAAGAATCACATAATTTCTATAACAATAAAAAAAGTGCTATTAAACAATTATCTTTAACTTAAAATTTTCAATTTTTTTCCAAACCAATACATTGTTCAAGAACTACGTATAGTAATAAACAATTATTATTTGCACCTACGTCCATTATATTTAAAAATTAAGATATGTATTTATTCACTTAAATGAAACAGATTAAAAATGCACTATTTACTCACATCTACATATTAACTCCTTACAAAAGGTTTTACAAACTTTATTATTCAAATTAATTTATATTAAGCACTAACCTAAAAAATATTGTAACAACAAATACTACAATTGGTAATGACATCCGAATATTAAAAAGTATTTTGCTCTTAAGAAAGTTAGAGAAGTTAAACATAGTAAATTTGTAAATTACAATTTGCTTAACATGATGAGTACACGATATTGTTATGTAATTTTAGGAATTTGGAGGTAAAAAACATATCGATGACTTATTAAATGTTTTCCAGCTACGTACATAGTTTACAATTACCTGAGTCAATTGTTTTGAATAAATAAACTTAAACTATACAAAGTAAATTAATTTTGAACTATTTTTTTTCCAAAAAAGTTTAATTATAGAATATATCTCCCGCAAATGATATGTCCAATATTATTAAAGCAAAAGTTGAAGTTATGGAACAATTCATTTTACGTATTACTAAAATTGAAATAAAATTATTCAACACTTTCAATATATAGACTTATGGAACAATTCATTTTACGTATTACTAAAATTGAAATCAAATTATTCAACGCTTTCAATATAGACTTATATTACATTTAGTTGAATTTGAAAATGTATTTATTATTTGCAGAAACTACCTGTTGTACAGGAATGAGTTGATAGTTCCGAGTAAAGAACGCACCCTCTCAAGTACGGATCTTTGACTCTTAAATTACATTTTACATTATTCATGTACTAAGGAACACATTATGACATTACCATATTATGTTTACCACTATTACTCTATAACTATTAAACGTACAGTTTCTATAGCTGAGAAAACCGTCAACGTAATGTTAAAATCTTCAACTAATTTCGATATCAGGTTCCACTACGGACTGAAAATAACAAAGAAGAGGAAGTAATTCGGCAAAAAAAAAAATCGTCGCACTCAATCCTTTCTAAACGGTTTTCACAAATATGTAATCCCATTCATTTAACCTTCTTCCGTTTTCTGGGCACCCTCATAAAAAAAATAACAATACGCATCCAAACTCCTAATTCTGGAAAAGTAGTTCCGTGTAATCACTTGATTGTCCTATGAATTTATTAAAAAACTAACGCCACGCGAAGCGGGCATCCATACTAGTCTTTCTATTTTAGAACTAAAGTTCGTACAATAATTTGATCAAAAAGGTCCAACTGATTGCAATTTTTTAATGATATATTAAAATGTTCAAGAAACTATATCCACAAATCTCGTTTTTGAATCTCCAAAGGTAATAGGGTCATAAAAATCTTTTTAAAATACGATCCAAACATGTAACTAATGTCACAAATAGGTGTTACCGTCACGTATTATCAAGTACGGTCTTAGAAATTGAACTGTAGAAACTAGTTCCCTTTATTATTTATGTCTAATTTTTTTACTCATCTATATTTAAAAATTTACAATTTATAGATGCAACAATTAACTAGTATAATAACCCGTGCGAGACACGAGTCATTTTCTATATTTTTTTTTGTACATTATACAATTATATTATTAAAATTCTTGATCGTCTTCTTATTAATAAATATTGTATAGCGTCTAAAGCATATCAAATATAAGTTGCGTTTCTATCAATGTGTATAATTTTCATGTAAAATATTAATAACGTTCGTAACATTTTTAATATATCTCATTAATTATAATACATAGTATTTTCTTGTTTATGTCGTGTAATTTGTATTTAATAAATGAATCCAAGCAGGGTAGTCATTGGACATGTAAAACGAAAAAGATTGAAGTTAATCCATCAAATATTGTCAATATGTTTATAAAAGGAAACTAAAAATTAACATTTATGTATATTGCAGAGTCGAGTAAATTTTTTGAGTTTTGGTCAAATAAACACGGAATAATGAGATATTTTATTACTAAAGTAATTACTAATTTACAATTACCTTGCTTAATTTAAAAGGATTAGTAATGCATAATTAAAGTGGTCAAGACTTGCAATCGTAATATTCAACAAAGTAGAATTTACAGTACAATTAATATAAGTTTATTTTTTAAGAAAAATGTTATTTTTTAATTCACGTTTATGTTGATTTAATATCATTGATAATGTCTTAATTCGTTAACCAAATTTTATCTCGGCCGTGTACTTAGCTTTTATTATCTCTATTATACAAAGTTAATTTTATAAGATATCAAATAATTGTCAATTCATAAATTAAAATTGACATATTCTATTTAGTTTTTAACATATTGAAAAAAAAACTTAAATTCAATTGATCATTCTTATTTTCAGAACATAAAAGTCTTTTGTTATTTTTTTTTCTAGTATATATACCAATAACTCTCAAATACAACATTAAAATTGAATCTTTTAATATTGGTAAAGATAAAGTCACATGTGTGTGTATGTATAATTATTATTTATTATATTTTCGAGTAAATTATTTTGGTCTCGTTATTTATATGCCAGATATCTTGGTCATGTATATATCTAACTGTTATTCAGTAAATTACTCAAATAACATGTATTTATGATTATTCAAAAATTATAATTACCTAATAAATAAATTACAATTATTTATATACCATAGTCGTAGCAACAATGACAATCAAACAATATCTATTTTTACGCAACAAAACATCAGTCATGGATGTGACATAAAAATAATTCATATATCGTAAAGACTAACTACTGATATTTAGAAGTTTTTTTTCAAGAATCTGAAGATAAATTTGTACTAATATCATCATTCAAATCATTTGGAAGTTTCTTTCATTTATGATTATAATATTTCTTTTTATAGTAACTTGATAATATTGTATATTATTTTTCTAAAATTAAATATTTTCAATTTGATAAATTTTTTAAATATTATTTGAACTTGTTAATCCTTTCAAAATATCGACTAATATTAATTTTTTTTATTTAGATAACATAACATGGATTAAACAAAATAGTAGAATATAGTATAGTTTTAACTTTTTTCAAATAATTCAAAATAGCTGTACAATATTTTCCAACACTAATTATTTTTCTTAAAATTTATTATTGCTAATTTTAAATATATTTTTTCCAAAATAGTGAATTATATAATTTTTCAAGTTTCTTATATATATATATATGAGTTAAATTCTATTATGTCCTTACTTTTGGTTAAGTACGGGAGTCCATATATATCGTCTAGTGGTAAAATAGTACAATTTTTTTTTGTAAAACATATTATAATGTGAATTATGTTCTACAAATATCACTTTTTTAATAAATATCTTGCAAATCTCATACATTTGACAAGTTGAACATTGTAGAACATATGATTTTATATATCATGATCAGTTTGAATAAAATACGTATTCACGTTGTAGAACACGTAAATATTCAACTTGCTAAACATCAATGATATAACACCATAACACACGTTTATATCATGCAGTTTATTATTTCAGTTTTTAAATTATTGGAAACATAAAACCTGAATCATTAGATTGGATTGGAATATAAAGGTAGGATTTTGGACTCTAGAACTCCAAATAAAATAGGGACTTTATGTATATGATTACTTATAATAACCATATCAAACTGAATAAAATAAAATTTAGGATTTGTCTTACAAATATTAGAATATAAATATATCTTTAATTAAATAATATTATAAATACACTATATTTTTATGAAAAAGCATCAAATGTCTTACCATTTTTCAAATAATATGTTAACGAAAATTATTAATTTTACTTTATAGTTGTAGTTTAATTTTTTCGAAAGAGAATGAAAAAAATAGGATTTTAGGAACACCTCTTTATAAATTCACCATCATTGAATAATATTTTAAACCTAATTTTTTTAAAGTGAAATATTAATAAATAAATCGATTTAGTATATCTTCATAGTTTTAGTGGAGCTTGTGACATCTAATGTCAAATTTTGAATATATTTAAATATTGGGTCAAATTCCAGATGTAATAATGTAAAACCAGTCAGTTAGTAATTTTGATACATAATATCAATTGACTTGATCGTATAAAGACCTCAAAAAAATTAATTTTTATTAATATAAGATATTATAAAATTTATCCTTAATGATAAGATATTCTCGTCGAGCTCGTAATTTAAATTTATTAAACCTAGATAGTGATGATGTATTTTCGGCTGGGTCATGTAGTCAAATTTCGAGTTTTTTTTTCAAAATGGGTAAAATTCTGATTTTGAAGTTAGTAATTTTGATACATATTATCAATTGACTTGGTTCTATAAAGACCTCAAAGATATTAATTTTTACCAACATAAGATATCACAAAAACTTTTCTTTGCTAGTAAGATTTTTTAGTCGAACTCGTAATTTAAATTAAACCTAGGTAATGACGTGATATTTAGGGGCACGTCATTTAGTCAAATTTCGAGTATTTTTTGAAAAATGAGTCAAGTTCTAATTTTGAATTTGAAATAAATCTAAATACGCTAATTATATAACTTATCTAAATATTTAGTACACATATATATTATTTATATAAGTGTATCACTTTTCAACATATAAAAAAATTTATTATATGTACAATTAATTTTTTATTAAAAATATATATTAAAAATGTATGAGACATATTTTTCAGATTAAAAATTGTTTAATAAATAAGGGAATGATCCGTTTATGTACTATGCTTAAATTTATATCTCAAATTCAATTGTTTAAAACTAACTCTACAAATATTTTAGTGTTAGGTCCTTAATCAACTGCAGGGGGGGTGAATACAATTAATATAATCAACTCGACAAAGCTTCAACAGAATCAACAGTTTTTTTATAATAATCTTATAAAAACTTATTACACAAGTACTCTCTCGAAAGGATGAACAAATATCCTTGAGAGTTACTAGATTATGAGAAAGATATAACAATGTCGCAATGCTTATAGCATGAACCTAATCTGTGCTTTATATAGAGAACAACTACCAATGTATAAGGAATCATATTCTATTAACAACAATGAAACCTATACTATTGCTTCTGAGATAATGTCCTTCACCGACTTGAGTTCCTGTTTCCTTTTCCTCTTCAAAGATCAACTGATGTGACAAATACTGATTTCATCATCCATTGACATCATCATCCGTTGATATTGTTATCCGTCGATGTCATCATCATCCGTCGATGCAATCATCATCATCCGTCGATGCTTGTAATCATCCGTCGATGCTTGTAACTATCATCCGTCGATGCTAGTAATTACCATCTGTAGATGCTTCTAATAGTTTCTATTTGATATCATCAATTGCTCCTAACAATCTCCCCCTTACTTGTTCATTATGAAATTATGGACAAGTTCCAATTGATGATGTCAAAACTATCTAAATGCAGGAATCAAGTATGCATATTCAATCTTGCTTAAGTGAATATTAGACTTTAACTCTTCATCCTGAACTGCTTCTTTAACTTGAGCAATGTCACAGGTTAGCTCCACTTCCTCAGTTCAGAATGCTTCTATAAATTTTCCTTCTTTGACTAGCTTGGATGATTTCTGCTTCAAATAAATTTTCTTTGAGTACTTGTTGCTTCATGAGCCGTGTGTAAGGATCTGACAACTAAAGTTGATGCTTTCAGATGATTCAGCACATCAGGATTTATAATCTTCTGTTCAACTGTTTTCAGATGTTCAACTGCACGTGTTCTGGAAATAGGATATGTATTATATTTTCAATAAGCATTCCAGAGATTATTAGAATAATCCTGCTTCTTCTGAGCATCTAACTCTTTCATTTTCTGTTATCTCACATGCATAGGCATATCTTCAGGAAAGAAACGATCATTCTCAAGATCTAACATAACATTAGATACATGAGTTTTTTACCATCATTAGATTCTTCAATAGCAGCTGGATCTTGCACTAGTTTCTGAACTTTATCATCAGCTTCAGTATGCAGAATAGAATGAGAAATTGATTCAGTGGCTTCAGAAGCTTCCACACCTTCAGCAGTTTTCTCCACATCTTCAAGTATTGTAAATAAATGAATTGGAGCTTCAATGTTAACTTCCAGGAGCGCATGTCCTGTAGAATGCTGTAGTGCATCTGAAATGGATGAATCTTTATGAATGGACTGTTGTGCTACTACATCTTCAACAATAACAGGGATTTCTTCAAGTGATGAAAAAGAAGAATGAATGGACTATTTTTCAAAAAAAACAGGGATTATCTCATGTGGTGGAATAGTAGAATGTATGGACTGCAAGAAAGTATCAGTACTTAGACTTGCAGGGAGATCAATAGCCTATGATACATCCGAGTTTTCCTGAGATTCAACGGACTGCTGTTCAGCATCTGTTCCTTTAGTACTCTAAGCATCTGCAAACATATAGCAAATAAAACTTAATTTCTCTATTATTTTATAATAGTCTCACTACTCCTCACACCCCACATCTCATGACTTTTAATTGTCAGAGCTTCCTCACAAAGATTACTAAATCCTATCTCTCATCTACCTCTCCTTTTTCCAGGAAGGATCCTGCCTCTCTTAAATTATGTTTTTCTCTCAATCTTTTCACACATCTCACAGAAAAAGGCTCAGAAAGATTGTCCTACAGAAATAAGAGGTGTCTAAAGAAGGGTGATCTGTGATCATACAACTAGAGGTAGTCCTTAACTAAGGTCTAGATGTAATCATATCAACAGGATTTATATCATGAAAATCATACTATAAATGCTGAAAGAACTAAATCATTCTTTTACAATAGTCTCACTACTCCTCACACCATACATCTCATGACTTTTAATAGTCAGAGCTTCCTCACAAGGATTACTAAATCCTATCTCTCATCCACCTCTCCTTTTTCCAGGAAGGTTCCTGCCTCTCTTAAATTCTGTTTTTCTCTCAATCTTTTCACACATCTCACAGAAAAAGGCTCAGAAAGATTGTCCTACAAGAATTAAGAGGTGTCTAAAGAAGGGTGATTTGTGATCATACAACTAGAGGTAGTCCTTAACTAAGGTCTAGATGTAATCATATCAACATGATTTATATCATGAAAAGCATACTATAAATGTTGAAAGAACTAAATCTGTATTTAAACTAAATGCTGATAAAGTAACACCAGTATTTATACCTCGTGAATCCACAATTAGGCTCACAGTGGATACTATGGTTATGACAGTTGTTGTTCATCAATAATGAGAACCTCCATTTGAATTGGAGAGGATTTGATCAGGTTACTGTCATGTACCATGATCTCAAACTGTTGTGCAAGACATGCCTGTACTTTAACAAGACTAAGTCAAATTGACAACCCTAAGTAAGTTGTATTGTAATCTTAGTTTACATTTGTACTTGTAACATTTAAAGTCTGTAAAAATGTAAAAAAGCAGACTGGAGTCTATTTGTTTAAACAATATCAAGCCTAAGGATTCTCTCTGAAAGATGATCAAGAAGATCATACCTCAGAAGAATTATGAAGAAGCTTGGAGTTGAATAAATCTGTTTGGATATAAATATTCTAAGTCACAGATTTAGTGTTATAGAGAAGTCACTCGAGAACTCCAAATGACTTATCGAGAAGTCGGAAAAGCTTATAGAGAACTCACATAGAGATATCGACAAGTCAAATTGAAGACATGAAGATTGGAGATATCGATATGTCAAATTTCACTAGAGAACTCAGAGATATCGATAAGCCAAAATTCACTAGAGAACTCTGAGTTATCGACAAGTCAAATTTGACTAGAGAATTCTGAGTTATCGATAAGTCAATAAACCACTAGAGAACTCAGAGATATCGATAACTCAAAGTGAAGATATGAAGACTAGAGATCTCGACAAGCCAAATTTTCCTAAAGAGAACTCAAAGATCTCTACAAGTCAAATTTATTATGGAGTACTAGAGATCTCGATAAGCCAATATACTTATCGAGATGTCAAGTTCTCTATAGAACAAATGGAGATCTCGAGGTAAAATCTCAAAGTAAAATTTGTAGACCAGTTCAATATTCAAGATTTACAATCAACAAACAATCCAAACAGCTGGATTGACAAGTCTACAAAAAGCAGCTTGAAGGATGTGCAAGATCAATGGTGAAGATTAACTGACAAAGGAAGATCAAAGTAAACACAGGATGCTAAGATATGCTAAGCTAGAAATAGAAGATACACGTTTCCTAAAATGGAAATGATAAGTGACATTTTACTAAAGTTAATAGCATGTCTTATTGTACACTGTATAAACCAGTAGTTAACGAAATTATAAAAGTAACACTGGTCCTTTAGTCAGTAGTAACAATTTAGATAGAAATTCTTGTAACTCTCTCAAGAAGAAGCTAAGCTCTTTTATTAAAAAAGAGCCTAGAAATTTTGTAGCAAAACATTCTTAATTTTAATATAAAATTAAGTGAGTTTTGAAAGATCTGTGTTCTTTATTATTGCATGTTTAATTTCTGCAGTAACACATTTCACTACAAGATTTAATTTACATTGTTCAACCATAAAAAGCTCAAGAAAAGCATAAAAACAGCAAAACACATTTACCCCCTCTGTGTGTTATTCATTTCCTAACAAGTGGTATCAGAGCAAAATCTGAAAGTAAACAGATTCAAGATCTTGGAAGAATGAATACACTGAAAATCAGTAGCATAAAAATTCCTACATTTGACAAAGCTCACTACACTCTTTGGAAAAATAAAATGTCGTTGTTTATCAGGACGGCCAATCCATTCTATATTCAGATTCTCAAAAATGGGCCCTTCACTCCTATGGTTAGAGTCGAAGAATCAACAGATGGTGATATGGTCATTCCAGCCCATTATACTCCAAAAGACCCTTCTGAGTACACTGAGCCTGAAAAAGAGAAAGTTTCCCTGGATAGTGGCTTGTAATTAATATTGATAAAGTCACTTAACAATGTAATGTACAACAACATTGTCAACTGTGACACTGCCAAGCAAATCTGAGAAAAGATTGAAATACTCTGTGAGGGAACTGAGGAAGTTAGATCTAATCAAAGGAGGATACTGATTTCATAATATGAGGGTTTCATGGCCAAGCCAAAAGAAAGTATAACTGATATGTTTGAAAGGTTCAATAAGCTGATAAATGACTTGCAGCTCTATGACAAATACTATGATGCTGAAAAAGTGAACTTGAAGTTCTTGCTTACTCTCCCCGATCATTTGGAACAGAAAATCTCAGCAATCAGGGAAGGGAGAGACTTGAGCAGAATAACTCTGGAAGTCTTGTATGGAATCTTGAAAACATATAAACTAGAAATGATTCAAAGGAAATCATTAAGATCTGGTCAAGGGCATGTTGTAGATGGTTCAAGTGCCCTAATTATCAATGAAATCTAGAACTCTAATGATGAGCTAAGATCCTAGACTCCAACTGCCTCTACAAGTGAGCAAATAACAAATGATTCACAAGAACAGGTTGTTCTGGAACTGGAAGAAGATGAGTTCTACACCCTGGATGAACTTGATGAGCTTGATCAGTCAATGGCCTATCTGGCAAGAAATTTCTTTAACATTAGAGTAAAGAAGCCAAGATTCTTCAAGGGTAAAGGACAGTCTTTCAACAAAGACAACAACTGGAAAGGAAAAGGGAAGTACACATCTGATAGTAAAAATGGTTACAAAACTGGATCTGTTGACAGATCAAAGATAAGGTGCTTCAACTGTGATGAACTAGGCCATTTTTCTACAGAATGTAGGAAACCCAAGAAATCAAAGAAAGACAAAGTTTATCTTGAACTGGAAGCAAAGTATGACGCTCTTCTGAAGAAATAGCAAAGCAAAGCTTATATTGTAGTGGGAAAAAGTTGGGATGATTCTGATAATGATGAAGATGAGGAAGTTGGAAATTACGCTTTAATGGCCTTGGAGTAAGGAGAATAATCCTCATCAAAATCACAGGTACCAACTATCACTACCATTGATTTAAATGTGAGTAAATATAAGAAAACTGTAGAAAAGATATGCACAGAAATGTTTCACATACATACAAGTATGGTTGCTGCTAATAAAGAAGTTAGTAGACTGACAAAGATAAATGAGAAGCTTGAAAGTGAGAAACAAGAAGCTGAATTATTGTTGGTGGAGCTTGAAACTGTAAGACAAGAAAATGCATATCTGAAGAACAAGCTCAAGTGTGCAAGTGAAATTGAAGCAGTGCTAAGGGAGAAGCTGGAAAAGATTGAAGTTAAATTGAAATCCTTCAAGAATGCATCTGAGTTAATTGGACAGCACCATGAGAAAAACAAGGCATGTGCAAACATTGCTATTGATCTTGACTATGATGCCTTGAATAACAAAAAGAAAGACATAGGTGACAAAGGAAAATCAACGGAAAATAAAAATGTTCCAGCAATGCTGAAAAAGGTTGTCTCACCTATGTTCAAGGCATGTGAAGTAAATTTCAGTGAGGAAGAATTGATTATCAAACAAGAAATTGCTGATGAAGATAAAGAGAATAAAAATGCAAAAGCAACTCCATCTTCCAAAACTGAAGAGAAGCTCATAGATAATCAAAGCACCAAGACACCTGTCAAAGAAACCAAGACTGAAGATGCAAGAAAGAAGAAGAAAAATAGAAATGGGAAAATTGGGATAAACAAAAGCAATAATTTTGCCTATGTTACAAATGCTCCAAGAAAGAAGTGTGAAAAATGTGGCTCTGTAAATCATCTAACTCACCTTTGTAAAAAGGTTATTAGCAAGCCAGCTGAAGGAGCATGAAAATAGAATGAAGCAAATGCAAATGATCCCTACTCATTCTGTGACAAGTTTGACTGTATCCCTTGCAACTTGAAAGTGATGAAGAGTTTCTACAAACTTAGAGTAGATCTTACAGAAACAAAAATTGGGTCTACATCAGATAGGGAAAATGCACAACAGTCATTGAATTCTATTTTATCTGAAACAACTCATTCTACTTCTACTAAATTAGTTAACAGGAAGAAAGTACCCAACACTGTTTGGGTTGCTAAACACACTTAAACTTATTGTGTGCAGGGAAAAGTGAAGAAAGTCATATGGATAATTGAAAGTGGGTGTTCCAGACATATGACAGGTGATAAGGCCCTGCTATCACAGTTTGAGGAGAAGGCTGGCCCTTTGGTGACCTTTGAAGACAACAACAAAGGATTCACAATGGGATATGGCCAGATTGTTTCTGAAAATGTTATCATTGATGATGTAGCATTGGTAGCTGGTCTTGAAGTGAATCTTCTCAGTGTTAGCCAATTTACAGACAAAGGTTTTGAAGTCTTATTCAATAAAGAAGAATGCACTCTTATCAGCAAGAAAACTGGTGAAGTTGCTCTGAAAGGAACAAGGAAAGGAAGCTTGTTTGTTACAGACTTGGACTCAACAAATAAGGATGGAATCTGTTGCTTCTCCACCAAGGCATCAGAAGAACAAAGCAAGCTATGGCATAAGAAGTTGTCTCACTTGAATTTCAAGACAATTAACACCTTGGTCAAAAAGGAGTTAGTGAGAGACATGCCTAAACTGGAGTTTTCTCAAGTTGAAGTTTATGAAGCTTGTCAGAAAGGAAAAATGAAAAGATCAAGTCACACATCAAAAACTGTGAATTCTATAAGAGCACCATTGCAACTTATTCACATGGACTTGTTTGGGCCAGTAAATGTCTTATCAATTTCAAGGAACAAATATGCACTTGTGAGGGTGGATGATTTCTCAAAATACACTTGGGTAGAGTTCATGCACTTTAAAGATGAAACTCCACACGTCATAATTGAGCACAT
Source organism: Apium graveolens (assembly GCF_009905375.1). Taxonomy (NCBI): domain Eukaryota; kingdom Viridiplantae; phylum Streptophyta; class Magnoliopsida; order Apiales; family Apiaceae; genus Apium; species Apium graveolens. The sequence continues at coordinate 108,257,012 of NC_133656.1, forward strand.
TAAGAAGATAGAAAAACATGCCGAAGATCACAATTGTGTAAAAAGATTGAGAAGCGATAATGGAACAGAATTTAAAAGTGCAACATTGAGTGAATTCTACAAAAGCAAGGGCATTGTTCAAGAATTCTCAGCTGCTAGAACACCTCAACAAAATGGAGTAGTTGAAAGAAAGAACAAAACATTAGTTGAAGCTGCTAGAACAATGCTGCAAGATGCCAAGTTGCCAACAAGTTTCTGGGAAGAGGCTATTAACACTGCATGTTACACTCAGAACAGATACCTCATTAACAAGGCACATGGAAAATCACCTTACTCAATTATGTCTAAGATAAAGCCTACTGTAAAGTATCTTCATGTGTTTGAAAGCAAGTATTACATTTTGAAAGACAACTCTGAATATGTGGGAAAATTTGATTCAAAATTTTTTGAAGAAATTTTCTGGGATATTCATTGGAGAGAACTGCCTACAAGGTCTATGTGATAGATCAAAAGAAGATTATGGAAAGCACAGATGTAACTTTTGATGATGACAAGTGTCCAGGATTGGATTTCCTTGATGAAAATGAAGCTGAAGCCCTTGCATTTGAAAACCTCAACATTGATAGTGATTCTGATGGTGAAGATGAAGTCAATGCACAACAGATATTGAATGAAGAGTTTACTGAACATGAAAATCATGGGAATGGAAGCTCATCTCAAACACTGATAGCACAAACTCAGGGGGGGGGGAAAGAGATGAAGGATCTAGCAGTCATACCAATAATGAAGAAAATGATGAAAGCACAAGTCAACAAACTCATACAAGGAAGTGGGATAGAAGTCACACTAGAGAAGCAATTATTGGTGATCCTACTGCTGGTGTGAGGACTAGAAGTGCAACTACTAATGAGTGTCTACATGCATGCTTTCTATCTCAAATAGAACCCAAGAAAATTGAAGAAGCTCTAATGGATCCTGATTGGATATCTGCTATGCAAGAGGAGCTTAATCAGTTTGAAAGAAACAAAGTTTGGGAGTTAGTTCCTGTACCAAATAATAGAAGCATTATTGGAACAAAATGGGTGTTCAGGAACAAGATGGATGAAAATAGTATAGTTACCAGAAACAAAGTAAGGTTGGTTGCAAAAGGCTAATCACAAGAAGAAGGAATTGATTATGATGAAACTTTTGCTCCTGTTGCAAGACTTGAAGCAATAAGGATTTTTCTATCATTTGCTGCACATTCAAATTTTAAAGTGTATCAAATGGATGTCAAGAGTGCCTTCCTAAATGGTGTGTTAGAAGAAGAAGTTTATGTGCAACAACCACCTGACTTTGAAAATCCAGAATTTCCAAATTTTGTGTACAATTTACTCAAGGATCTATATGGACTAAAGCAGACACCTAGAACTTGGTATGATACATTATCAGAATTCCTACTGAAACATGGTTTTACTAGAGGTACTATAGACAAGACTCTCTTCTACAAGAAATATGGGGAATATATGATCCTAGTTCAGATCTATGTGGATGATATCATCTTTGGTTCTACAAACGAAAAGCTTTGCCAAAGATTTTCTAAGCTTATGTAGAGTGAATATAAAATGAGTATGATAGGGGAATTAAGTTACTTTCTTGGACTACAAGTCAGTTAAAGAAATGATTGGGATCTTCATCAGTTAAAGAAGGACGTATTGAAAAAGTTTAATATGGTTGATTGTTCAGTTGCTTCTACACCTATGTCTACAGCAACAAAGTTGGATGAAGATAGAAAAGTCAAGAGTGTAGATATTTCAAGCTATAGAGGAATGATTGGATCATTACTTTACTTAACTGCAAGTAGACTAGACATCATGTTTGTAATATATCTATGTGCAAGATTTTAAGCCAATCCAAAAGAATCACATTTGATGGCTGTGAAGAGGATTTTCAGATATTTGAAGGGGACTCCAAACTTGGGATTATGGTATCCTAAGGGAACTGGTTTTGAAGCTGTTGGCTAAACAAATACAAATTTTGCTGGATGCAGGGTTGACAGAAAGAATACTAGTGGAAGCTGTCAATTTCTTGGATAAAGACTTGTATCTTGGTATAGCAAGAAATAATAATCTGTAACAACTTCTATAGCTGAGGCTGAATACATAGCTTCAGGAAGTTGTTGTGCTAAAGTGCTTTGGATTAGAAATCAGCTAATGGATTATGGCCTAGTGTTATACAAAATTCCTATCATGTGTGACAATACTAGTGCTATATCTATGGTGTCTAATCTAGTTAATCATTCTAGAACAAAGCACATTGATGTAAGGTACCATTTTATTAGAGAACATGCCAAAAATGGTACCATTGAGCTTATTTTTGTTCCAACAGAAAAACAATTAGCTGACATTTTTACTAAACCTTTGGATGAAGCAAATTTCACTAGATTTGTAGGTGAAATTGAAATGCTTAATTCTTCATCCTAAGGCAAGAACTCAGTTAATGTGTTGCAGCAGATTAATTTCCAGTAAATCAAAATTAATTTAATTTAATTGGAAATTAACTGAAATATGAATTATAAATTGTTTTAGAAATCTCTGCATATTTATTTTTCAAAACAAAAATTTTAGGCTTGGACTTTTTCAATTCTAAGTAAACTGCTCAGTTGTTAATTTACATCCTTAATATGTAAAAATTAACACAAGGCATAATTAAAGTGTTCAAAAGTATATAGAGAACTGAGTCCTTGATAAGTCTAACTGACTTATCGACAAGTCATTTTTAAGACTTCTCGAGTGAGTTCTCGATAAGTCAATTCACTGACTTCTCGAGTGACTTCTTGATAAGCTTTATTATGACTTATCGACAAGTCCTTGTAGAGTTCTCTAGTAGTGTTAATTCACAGAGTTCTCTATAAGTATAATTTTTAGACTTCTCAATAACTCAGAACTGAAATAATTTAACTTCATAAATTATTTTGGTAAAATACTTTTGGCAAATTTTTTCTAATTTTATTTTGAATTTATTCAAATAAAAGTTGGAATTAATTCAGTCCATTTTTGGACAAACTGGGTATTTATTTGACATCTCGATAAGTCAATTTTTAGTTCTCTATAAGAGTAATTTAAAATGACTTTTCGATATGTAATTTCTTTCTTAAAATGACTTCTCGATAGACAAATTCCAAATATCTATTTTTGAGTTCTCGACAAGTCATTTGCTTTTGCTATAAATACCCAAACATCTCGATACATATACATACTTACAACTTTCGAGATCTCAAGTGACCTAGCTTCCAATCCAAAATCAATTTCTCTCTCGTTTTTACTCCTTTCTCAAAAATTCTTCTTACCCATTCACACTCACTAAACAACAATGACACAAAATAATGTTAGAGCAACTATCCCAGAGAAAGGAACAAACTACCTCGCTTTTACTGATGCTAATCAAGCTCCCGACAGCTTCAAGGGGTTTGTGAAACTTTTGGCTGAATCTTATCTTGCAGGAGCTTTGACTGTAAATCTTGTTCTGTATCTGGATGTTCTGCATGAATTCTGGACTATAGCAGTAGTGAGGACTGATATAAATGACAACTCTCTCTCTATGGTGGTGACGTGCACAATTGAAGGCACTCTAATAGAGTTCAATGAACAAGATGTGAATAGAGCTTTGGGGCTGCCAACTGAAAATCTGGTGGAGATACCAACTCCAGATGAACTGACTGAGTTTATGGACTTCATTAACTATGGTGGAAGAATCAACCTGTCAAGCTTGAACATAACAAATCTAAGGAATGAGTGGTCCTTTATCTTTGATTCTGTAGTGAGGGCCTTCACATGCAGGAAGACAGGGTATGACAACATCTCAAGTGTGGTGCAAAGGCTGGTGTACTCAATTTCCCACAATAGACACTTGAATGTTGGTCTATTGATCCTGGAAGAACTTGCAACCAGGCTAACAATTCTCCTGTCTGGTAGAGGTAAGGAAATTTTCTTTCCTAGATTTATTATGTCCACTTTAAATCATGAAGTAGCAGACATACATTTATTAAATGGTATAGATAGCACAAAAATAGGCAATTGTAAGCAAGTGTCTAAAATAATATTTGATTCACTTACTACAAAGAATAAGGTAAATGTAAGTCTGAAAATCACTCCATTCATGTTGGAGAGGTTTAGGACTTACCCTTACCCAATGCCTGACATGAGGTCAAATGTACAATCTTGCACATCTATGATCCCTGAACCTGTGGAAGTACAAACACAGGAATACCCACAGGGATCTTCCCAAGCTGAAACCATTCCTTCAAAACCTGTAGAAGCTAGGAAAATAACCACCTCATCTTCTCAAAAGGATGAGGTGAGTAAAAAGAAGAGAAAGGGGGTAACCTTTGCAGTTATAACTAAGAGTGGTGAGGATAAAACATAAGCTGAGTCACCCTTGGTCAAAAGTAAGAAATATGAGCTGACCACTCAAGCCACCTCTGTATCCTTCCAACATGATGCAGTTGTAAAAATGGGGACTAAACAGACTCTAGATACATCCTCTCAACAGGGTGTGTGTGGCACCCTCCAAACCCAGGTCAGAAGTTTGGGGTCCACACACACACCCCTTATTTATAACCTGCGTATAACAATAATAAAGATAATAATAATATGCAGTGACCCTACTTACCAACTACCACGGACCGCAACAGGTTAAAGTATGTACACAAGCCACACACACACACTTATATTACAAACGTCTAAATCCCAACTATTCGAACTTAGAACTGAATATTAAATATTATTACTAACTTTTACAAACTTAAACTATCTCAAAAGCTGTCTGCTAGCTTAAATCGATCAACTTGGACCTCTAGCTCTCGTACTGGATTGGGGATCCTCGCTACCAACAGGTTCCTTCTTAACTGGAAAAGAACATAAACAACATCGCACAAATGAGCTAACTAGCTCAGCAAGTCAGAATGACGAGATTAAGAATAATGATCATCAAGTGAAAAGAGTTATAGTATCAAGTGAACAATGAATAATGATTTAAAATTGGATATTATATTTTTATTTTAAAACCAAGGTTAGGCTGCTGATCAGTCACGCACTAACCCGAGCAAGGCACACAACTCTTCTCTAATTACTGGATCCAAGGCACACATTGGCCTAACTTGATCACCAATCTGGTCTGACCACGAATCTGGTCCACAATTTTATAAAACAATCCAATTCTATCATATAACAGAATAAATAATGTAAAGCAATAAACAAAATCATAGTAACATTGGATGTTCAATAATGAAATGGTTTCAATCTTCACAAAGGATCAATATGGCAATTTCAAAGAATGGCTGTTAGGTAATGAAAGAATTGGATAATAAAGGAATCAAAGTTTCAAGGTTACAAGGATTTTGTTTTTTAATGTATAGGGTATAATGGTTTGAATATGTAAGTCATTTGATTCAGTGGTTGGTATTTAGTTTGTATGTATTTGTGGAGCAGTATCGTATATCTCTGGTTTGTACTCGGGTATACAATAACCAATGGTCCAGAAAGAAAAAGGTTTACGGCTTAAAGATCAACAACTGGAATCAAGATTTAAGGTTCAGTGCTTCAAAGCACTTGCAATATAGAATGAGACTATCAATCAACTACAATATATCTCGAGAAAGTTCAGAACACTTGCCTGGTACTAGCTTGCTATACTGCACTAACTTCCAATCACAACCATCTTACTCATCGACTATCTGCTTTCTTTTTCTAAGCCTTTCCTCTTCTGCTCACATATCATAAGCATCTATCAATACTCAACTCATACGATTCTAGTCTGTATACACTTCTATCTACCCTTCGTTTTACCCAAATCCAACTAACGGATTGAAAGTTACGCTATAAACAAGTAAACACCGAACATATTGACCGACAGTCAAACAACAAGTCACATATAACACGTAACACATCAACCAATCAATGATATATCATTTATAAAGGAGTCTCGGGTCATAAACAAGCTTTCGGGTATTTAATATGATTTTAAAAATATTTTTCGGAGTCAAAACGGGTCGTTTGATCAATTTTAAAGTAATAAACAAGGTTCGGTTAGCCAAATCTGGCTTCAAGAAAATTTTATAATAATAATCGAGCCTTGAAAACAATTTAAAATAATATTTTAAAGCTCGAAACTATTTTTCGGAATTTTAAATCATTTTTAAATAATTAAATCTAATTAAATAATTAATTAAATCAATTAATCAATTAATTTTCAAATTAATTGACCAATTAATCAATTAATTATTAACTAAAATTAATAAACTAATTAATTCAGATTTATTTTTGAATTATAAATAATTTTTGGAATTTTCAGAAATTAAAAATGAATTTTTATAATTAAAATAAATAGAAAATATGATTTTTAAATAATTTATAAATAGGAAGGTTATTTTTGTAAATTCTGGAAACTTCAGGGACCAAACTGCATCATCCCCAAAAGCTCAGGTACTAAACTGTAATTTGACAGGGGTTCGCCGGAAAACACCCTTGTCTCGCCGGAGAAGACGATCCAGGGATGCTCAGGCCACTACCACCTCCAGATCATTTCTACACAACACCAGGAACACAACCATGCCATCAAAACACACAACCTATCCCTGAGTTGGCCGGAAATTGGCCGAGAAGTTCGCCGGTTTTCGGCGAGCTCGACGTAAACTTAAAAATACAACTCCCTTCGATTCAGGGATCCTCTGTTAACGAGATATACACCAATCGATTGCAAATTTCATAAGGAACACAACCCACTATATTTCAACACCTAATAATCCCTAGAACAAAAGCCCTAAATTTCAATTAAGAACATTCATACGGGTTATAAACCCTAATTTTAAAATTCGAAGATTAAACTCAATTTTGAACATGTGATTGAACTCCAAATCAGTCATATGACATATGAAAATCATCAGGAAAACAAGCTCTACAACATGCAATCATCAAATCATTCAAACAATCATCCGAACAAAAAATTATAATTTTAATCAAAATAATTCAAAAATAAATAAAAATATAGAAAATACACCTTTGATTCTGCAGTGATATGAAGCACATATTCTGATAGTATATTTCAAGAGCTTTGATTTGAGTACTCGAGCTTCACCAACGGATTCCGGTAACACCTTGAAATTGAGGTTTGATTCTCGGTAGGTTTTATGAATATATGAATTTTCTCTGTAAAATTATATAATTACTGTTTGCAAATGACTTTCGGTACAAAATAAAATACGGTAAAGGCTATTTATAATTACGGAAAATTAGTATCCCGTTGGATCATTCCGGATATAAAATAGTACGTTTATTTATAAAAACAGATCCAAACGGTACCGGTTTTCGGGATAATTATCAAAATCAGTATAATTTGTACTGCGGTCTTGGTCTCAGCGCCTGGTTATACGTATTACGAGATAATAATTATAATAGTTTAATAAAAAGATCTCGTTTATCGAAAATACGAGTTTTATTGATTTACCGAAATGAATAATGTATCGAAAATATTGCGCCGGGACCCGCGCAGGACAAACCGTACGCCAGATCGAAAATGTCGAAACATGGAAAATGCTCGAAATATTGCAATTAGGTAAGGAAGGAGTTCTCGGAAGAGTTTCAGGTTATATAAACATAAAAACGGGTGACGTCGGTTGGTTCCCGATTGTATAAAATAGGTTATAAATACTCGGAAAAAGAATTTATAAAATCCATATATTTCCTATAAAATCATAAATCAACTTAAAAATAAATAGGAAGATATGACAATTATCTATATTTTATTTTGGACATATAAAAATTAAAATACTCAATTGATATTATTTTTAAACATCCAAATACATATACCACTTAACAATTAATTCACAGAATAAATACTGAACATGCATAATATTTATTTATTAGCAAAAATAATTACACGATATATCCCAGATATTACATCCTTCCCCCCTTAAAATGATTCTGTCCTCAGAATCTCCTAAGAAAACAAATGAGGGTACTTTTCTCTCATATCACTTTCTAACTCCCAGGTTGACTCTTCAACCTTTGGGTTTCCCCACAATACTCTTACTAACTTTACCACTTTATTTCTTAACACTTTCTCTCTTTCTTCTAGAATCTCTATCGGACTCTCTATATATAATAAATATATTTGAAACTCTATTGGCTCGTATTCGATTACATGCCTGGAGTCTGGATTATACTTCTTAAGCATCGATACGTGAAAAACATTATGAATGTGCTCCATGTGCAGAGGTAACACCAACTCGTAAGCTACTTTGCCAACACGTTTTAGAATCTCAAAAGGTCCGACATATCTAGGGCTCAGTTTTCCTTTCTTCCCGAATCTTGTCAATCCTTTCCACGATGATACTTTCAGTAATATCAGATTTCCTTCTTCGTATTCCATATCTTTCCTTGATTGATCGGCATACTTCCTTTGACGGTCTTGTGCTGCTATCAATCTCTTCTGGATAACTTCAACAACTTCCTTCGTCCGTTGTACTAATTCAGGTCCAAGTATTTTGCGTTCTCCTACTTCGTCCCAATATACAGGAGATCGACATTTGCGTCCATAAAGAGCTTCATAGGGTGGCATCCCAATACTGGAATGATAACTGTTGTTGTAAGCAAATTCTACCAAGGGTAAATGCTCGTCCCAACTTCCTTTGAAATCAATGGCACAAACACGTAACATGTCTTCGATTGTCTGGATTGTTCTTTCACTCTGTCCGTCCCTCTGGGGATGGTAAGTCGTGCTCATATTTAGTCTCGTTCCCAAATATTCTTGAAAACTCTTCCAAAATCTTGAATTAAATCTTGGATCTCGATCGGATACGATAGACACAGGGACTCCATGACGAACCATGATTTCTTTCGGGTACATATGAACTAACTTGTCTAGTGAAAATCTTTCATTTATAGGCAGAAAATGAGCTAACTTGGTAAGTCTGTCCACTACAACCCAAATAGCATCAAGATTAGCTTTCTTTCTTAGTAATCCGACTATGAAATCCATGGCAATATGCTCCCACTTCCACTCTGGAACCTCCAATGATTGTATAATCTACTTGGTCTCTGATGCTCTACTTTAACTCTCTGACATGTATAACATCTGCTAACCCATTCTGCAATTTCCCTCTTCATATTGGGCCACCAATAATTTTCCTTTAAATCTCTGTACATCTTGGTACTTCCTGGATGGATTGAATACCTTGAATTTTGAGCTTCCTGTAAAATTTCATTCTTCAACTCCGTTACTGGTGGAATCCAAATTCTAGAAGAAAACCTAAGAATACCTTGATCGTCCTTCTGCGTGCACAATTCCTCTCCTACCAAACGATTAATGTCCTGATCCATTATCTTTGCTTGACACTTTCTTATCTTTTCTAATAACTCCGGCTGGAAAGTCATACTATACACTTTTGCTTTATTAGGCTTGCAAATTCTAATCTCCAATTCCAGTTTCTGAAATTCCTTGTATATCTCTTTGGGTACTGATAACACATTCAACTTTTCTTTCTGACTTAAAGCGTCCGCCACAACGTTTGCTTTACCGGGATGATTGTTAATTGTGTAGTCGTAATACTTGATCAACTCTAACCATCTTCTCTGTCTCATATTAAGCTCCTTCTGCGTGAATATGTACTTCAAGCTTTTGTGATCCGTATAAATCTCGCATTTCTCTCCATATAGATGATGTCTCCAAATCTTTAAAGCGAATACTATAGCTGCTAGCTCCAAATCATGGGTAGGATACTTCTGTTCGTGTGGTTTCAATTACCTTGACGCATACGCAATAACCTTATCGTGCTGCATCAGAACACATCCGAGTCCTTTATGGGAAGCATCGCTATAGATTACAAAATTCCCCTGGTCATCTGGAAGCGATAAAATAGGTGCCGTGATTAATCTTCGCTTCAATTCCTAAAAAATTTCTTCACATTTATCGTTACATATAAACTTTTCATTCTTCCATGTAAGCTTCGTCAATGGTGTTGCAATCCTTGAGAAATTTTGAACAAATCGGCGATAATATCCCGCTAATCTCAAGAAACTTTTTACCTCTGTTGGTGTTCTCGGTCTTTCCCAATTTGTAATTACTTCGATCTTCGCTGGGTCCACTTTGATCCCTTCATTACTGACTATGTGTCCTAAGAACTGAACTTCCTGTAGCCAAAACTCACACTTTGAGAATTTAGCATATAACTTCTTTTTCCTTAAAATCTCCAAAGCTATTCTTAAATGTTCTGCATGATCCTTTTCTGTCTTTGAATAAATAAAAATATCATCTATAAACACAATAACAAACTTGTCCAAGTATTCCTTGAAAATTTTGTTCATCAGGTCCATGAATGCTGCCGGGGCATTGGTCAATCCAAAAGACATCACTAAAAATTCATAATGTCCATACCTTGTCCTGAAAGCTGTCTTTGGTATATCTCTTTAGTTGATGATATCCCAATCTCAAATCGATCTTGGAGAAGTACTTGGTTCCTTTCAATCATCAATTCTGGGTAACAGATACTTGTTCTTGATTGTAAGCTTGTTGAGCTCCCGATAGTCAATGCACAGTCTCATGCTTCCATCCTTCTTCTTGACAAATAGTACCGGTGCACCCCTGTTAGGGCGAAAACACGCGCTAATATTCACGCAAGTATATGCGTTCGCAAGTAGTATAAGATATAAATCAGATTTGTTCCCACAGAGACTGGTTTAGGTTAATTTCAATTTATGCACCTATGCAACAATGTATGATTATCGCTCAATGCTAAGATAAATAACAAATTGGGTTTTGATTAAACTAAGAAATTATACTAAATAACATTAACTAAGGGAATTGAGGTTGAATTGCTATATATGACAAACATGGGATCCTAACTTCATTACTACTTCATTCAATAGCCTTTTCATTCTTAGCCTTAGCATGTGATGGTGATGACATAATCCGATAACACGAAACTGATAAAAGCCAACTTTCGGTGCACGAGTACCATTCTACCAGACATCCACAAAAGAGATAGAAGTTGAACAAACACCAATTATATTAAGACCCTATATGTCTATAGAATTTGACAATATAACGGTTTAAGCACAAGTTATCCATAATGATTACATAGGGCAAGTACAACGGTTAGAGTTACCTACAAATCATGCTTACACATACATAAACCTATGCTAACATGGCAAATTCTAAACCTCTATATTTACTGTCGCTTCAATAGAGATTAACACACTATCTTATATGTTAGCTACGCACATAAGACAAATAAGCACAATCAATACTAGGATATCAATCAATCACCACACACCAAGATATCAAAATAAATTAATTATTGAAATCCATAAGTAAATCTGCTAGAATCCCATGATAACGATTAGCCCATAATCGAACTCATCGTCACCATGGGTTCCAATGAAAGCATGGTATAAACAAGGTCTTAATAAACTGAATAATGATTAAAGTACGGAGAAACGAGATCTAGGTTCAATAAGAACAAAAACGAGCATCCAAAGTAACAACTAATTCAAAGAATTACAAGTTGAAAACAAGATCTTCTTTTTCGGAGTTGTTCTGTAGGTCTTCTCCTTGGTATTCCAATCTTCCCGGATGATGAAAAACCATTTTTTTTAAGTATATATACGCCCCTAGTGGACCTGGACCCTTAAAATCGTCAACTTCCACTCAAAAAAGGCTTTTTCAGCGAAATTAGCGAACAACACATTCGTTGCTGCTCTAAAAAAGATCTTCTCCTGAGCTGGAGCGCCTTGGGTCGCCGCTCAGCTCTCCGGTCAGGCGCTCAGTTCTCCGGGCGGCCGCTCAGCTCCTGTCTGGAAAAATTTCTGATAAATCTTGTTTTGGCCATAACTTGAGTTCTACTCATCAGAATTAGGAGATTCAACTGCCCACGCGAAGCTATTGAGATTCTCTACAACTTGACATTCGCCTTGGCTTCTAAATCTGATCACTTTTTATCATATTTCCTTTAAAAGCTCTTTTCTTCATATAACTGATACCTGAAATGCAATAACACAAAAATACATCAAAATACCAACAACTTGAGTCCAAAACACCAATTTAAGCTTGTAATAAAGCATTCCAAGTGGATATAAAATCTATTTATCACACCCCCAAACTTGAATCGATGCTTGTCCTCAAGCATAAACAGACTCAACACTACAAAACAATCCTAATGCATGAATGCAACTATGTGAATGCAACTAAATGATAATGCAATCGATCCCCTCAGAATAACCATAACCAAATAAATAAGCCAATGCCTCTAAGAATGCAATGACTTTAAACAGAGCTTGAATAAATCCCACAAACCAACTCATAAACCAGAAATGTGTGTGTGTGGATGCTTAACAGATATACTCTCGATACTAGATCAATAACCATAACTTATCTATCATCGAAACAATCAAAAGTTTATAAACAGAATAGACAATAAACGCATTATGACTCACAACACCTCCTTTCTACTAGAGTTATACAAGGATTCACACTATTATTGAACACATAGCAAATATGCTTATTTGACCGTGCAATGAATGAGGTCCACAAAAGACTTATGCAATAATACCCATGTAGCGAGCGTTAGGTTAGCGGATCCCAGACTATAAAAGCCTTAGGTCACTAGGCACAAAGTCCCCTAGAACTTAATAACTCGAGTATTCGTTTATTAACGTTATTAACAATGAAAAATCAAAAGAGCTCACTCTTAATCAATTATGCATAAACACATACTTTTTTTCTTTATTATTTTTTTTCTTTTTTTTCCTTATTATTTTTTTTCTTTTTTTTCAACAATTTCTGAATGAGTGCATTTCGCTCCATCTCATTCAACCCTAGACTACTCATAAAAATAAGAGCCAGCTACTAGCCATTTGGCGCCTAGCCTTACAACAACTAGCAATGAAATCCAAGTTTTTCTCCAGAAAAACAAATCAGTATTTTTACGTCATTACGAGAATATCATAAATTCCAAATATAACCAAGTGATTAAATCTCAACAACAAACAAGTATGATCATGATCTAGATAAAAACAACCCTATAAGACTTGTGAAAATATTTGTTTTTGGCATGCAAATCAATTCATTAAGACTTAAACATCCCTCTATTCGTCATCACCACACTCAAATCAACATCAACTTATCAAATATCATAGTTCATCTTAAGGGATCATGCTAAATATGCATGCAAATGCAACTATATGAAATCACATAAAAATAAACAAATATGTCCTGAATGAGCAATTCATGCAAAAATATGAATGAACTACAACTAAACATGCAATATGAATCTATATAGACACACACACTACTAATCCTTATATTATCACCCCCAAACTTAAAATTTTCAATGTCCTCATTGAAGGTAATAATAAGGATTTCAGGCATACGGGAGAGTCACCCTCGTCGGGTGGAGGATCAGGTGGCTAATCAACCTCGCCACCAGTGTCTCGGACAACAGTACTGAAAGTGTGTGTCAAATCTTCAGCAAATATCGGTAGATGACATCCATGGCCTCCATACGCCTAGTCAATCTTCTATACTGGGAATCACCAACACCAGTCCTATCAACTGCCTATGGCACATGAAAAGAACCCTCTAAAGGCACGAAAGGATCCGTTCGGCCATCCTCTATATCATCAAAAATATATCTCAACCCCTTATCAGGGGGTGCACCTAAGAATGCATAACTCAAGTGATCTGGTTGGAGGGTTGAGCTCAAGAGCTTCTTGAATAAATGGTTTAAAATGCTCCTGAGAAATTTTCAGCTTTGCTAACCCAAGAGAATCGAATGGCAAATCCAACTTCCTCTTCCACGGAGGTGCATTCAAAACCTGCAGTTGCTCTGCTCCTTCCTTATCATCAATAACTGATTTCCCCATTAAGGATCTCTCTAAGGTCTCTGACTTTGGCAATTGCTCAAGCTCTAAATTTACTACAGATTCGACCCACTCTACTTTAAAGCACTCCTCTTTAGCTGTGGGTAACTTTATTTCCTTGAACACATTAAAAGTGACCTTTTGATCGTGAACCTTCATCGTAAGCTCTCCTTTTTACATATAGATCATAGTTTGGCCTGTAGCCAAGAATGGTCTTCCCAAGATAATGGGAATCTTCTTATCTTCCTCGAAATCAAGAATTACAAAGTCAGCAGGGAAGAAGAGTTTATCTACCTTGACCAAAATATCCTCCACTATACCTCATGGATAAGCGATGGAACGATCAGCTAGTTGCAATGACATGTATATTGGTTTCGGATCAGACATACCAAGCTTCTTGAAGATAGATAAGGGCATCAAATTGATGCTAGCTCCTAAATCACATAAACACTTGTCGAACGACAGGTTTCCAATGGTGCAAGGAATAGTGAAGCTTCTAGGAACTTTAAGCTTCGGAGGCAACTTCTGTTGCAGCATAACACTGCATTCCTCCGTTAGAGCAACGGTCTCTAAGTCATCGAGCTTCACTTTCCGAGAGAGAATACCCTTCATAAACCTCACATAGCTAGGCATCTGTTCAAGAATTTCAGTGAAAGGTATGTTGATATGAAGTTTCTTGAACACCTCCAAAAACTTCTCAAACTGCTTATCCAACTTTTTCTTCTGTAGCCTCTTTGGAAAATGAGGTGGATGATAGATCTGTTTCTCCCTTGTATTACCCTCAAGAGGAGTGTGTTCCACAGTAGTCTTCCTTGGTTCCACCTCTGCTTCCTTCTGCACTTCTTCTTCAGCAACAACTGCATTTTCTGAAACTTGAGACTTTTCAGGCTCTTCCGCTTGTAACCTTTCCAGACCTCAAGGTGATGGTGTTCACCTATTCTTCAACTTCCCTCTTGCCTGCATTGGCTTCTATAGCACTAGAAAATGTTCCTGGTGGTCGATTCAATAAGGCATTAGCAATTTTCCCTATTTGGTTCTCCAGAGTCTTGATAGAAACAGCCTGGCTTTGGCATATTAGCCGCAACTCCTCCAATTCAGATTTTTCATTCGTAGATAGACATGCACCATGAGTTTGTTGTTGAAAACCAGGAGGGTTGAATAGCTTATTTCCAAACTGTTGGAATGGTTGTTGCATCGTATTCTGATTGTTGTTCCAGCTGAAGTTAGGATGATTCCAATTGTCAGGCTGATAAGTGGCAGGAACTGGCTGCTGCGATCTCTGAAAATTGCTCACAAACTGAGCTGAGTCAATAGATATAGCATATTGCTCCATCACATGTGGACCTGCATATAGCTCACAAACACTAATTATCTGCTTAACACCATAGTTAGCCAGAGAACCGATCTTCATAGACAACGCTTTTAGTTGAGCAGTGATAGCCGTAGCTATATCCACTTCAAGAACTCCTTCTACCTTGCCCTTTGGACATCTCTGGGTTGGATACTGATATTCATTAGCAGCCATCAGTTCAATTAGATCATAAGCTTCCTTATAGCTCTTTGCCCATAATGCTCCACTGCTGCTGCATCGAGCATAGGTCTGGACTGTGTTCCCAACCCATTGTAAAAACAATTGATGATCATCCAATCAGGCATTCCATGATGAGGACACTTCCTAAGCATCTCCTTGTAGCGCTCCCAAGCTTCATATAAAGATTCTCCTGATTGCTGCGCAAATTGAGTAAGAGCATTCATGATTGCTGCTGTCTTCGCCATAGGGAAGAATTTAGTAAGAAACTTCTGAGCAAGATCTTCCCAAGTAGTAATCGAACCAGCTGGTAGAGAGTATAACCAGCTTTTAGCCTTGTCCCTCAGAGAGAATGGGAACAGTCTCAGCTTCACAGCATCTTCAAAAACACCATTAAACTTGAAGGTGTCACAGATCTCAATGAAATCCCTAATGTGCATATTTGGATATTAAGTTGGAGAACCCCCCAAACTGGATTGAATTCTGCACCCATTGAATTATGCCAGGCTTGATCTCAAAGGTATTAGCTCTGATAGCTGGCCGGACAATGCTAGATTGAATGTCATTGATCTTGGGTTGAGAAAAATCCATCAAGGCTCTCGATTGTGCTGTTGGATCTCCCATTGTAATGAGTACCTGAAACACAAACAAATAAACCGTGAAAGTAAAAGAATCCGAGTCAATGAACTTTAACGACCACTGATGATAAGCACATAAACTAAAAATTAACACCGAGTCCCCGACAGCGGCTCTAAAAACTTGTTAGGGTGAAAACACGCGCTAATATTCACGCAAGTATACGCGTTCACAAGTAGTATAAGATATAAATCAGATTCGTTCCCATAGAGACTGGTTTAGGTTAAGTTCAATTTATGCACCTATGCAATAATGTATGATTATCGCTCAATGCTAAGACAAATAATAAATTGGGTTTTGATTTAACTAAGAGATTATACTAAATAATATTAACTAAGGGAATTTAGGTTGAATTATTATATATGACAAACATAGGATCCTAATAACTTCATTACTACTTCATTCAATAGCCTTTTCGTTCTTAACCTTAGCATGTGATGGTGATGACACTAATCAGATAACACGAAACTAATAAACGCCAACTTTCGTTGCACGAGTACCATTCTACCAGACATCCACAAAAGAGATAGAAGCTGAACATGCACCAATTATATTGAGACCCTATATGTCTATAGAATTTGACAACATAATGGTTTAAGCACAAGTTATCCATAATGATTACATAGGGTAAGTAAAATGGTTAGAGTTACCTACGAATCATGCTTACACATACATGAACCTATGCTAGCATGGCAAGTTCTAAACCTCTATATTCACTGTCGCTTCAATAGAGATCAACACGCTATCTTATATGTTAGCTACACACATAAGACGAATAAGCACAACCAATACTAGGATATCAATCAATCACCACACACCAAGATATCAAAATAAATTAATTATTGAAATCCATAAGTAAATGCACTAGAATCCCATGATAACGATTAGCCCATAATCGAACTCATCGTTACCATGGGTTCCAATGAAAGAATGGTATAAACAAGGTCTTAATAAACTGAATAATGATTAAAGTATGAATAAACGAGATCTATGTTCAACAAGAACGAATTTAAAGAATCACAAGTTGAAAACAAGATCTTCTTTTTCGGAGTTTTTCTGTGCTTCTAAGTCTTCTCCTTGGTATCCCAATCTTCCCGGATGATGAAAACCTTTTTTTTAAGTATATGTACGCCCCTAGTGGACCTGGACCCTTAAAATTGTTAAATTCCACTGAAAAAAGCTTTTTCAGCGAAATCAGCGACCAGCCGCGCCTTGGGCGGCCGCTCAGCTCTCCGGGCGGGTGCTCAGCTCTCCGGGGCGGCCGCTCAGCTCTCCTGGGCGGGCGCTTAGCTCTTGTTTGGAAAAATTTCTGATGAATCTTGTTTTGGCCATAACTTGAATTCTACTCGTCAGAATTAGGCGATTCAACTGCCCACGCGAAGCTATTGAGATTCTCTAGAACTTGAAAATGGCCTTGGCTTCTAAATCTGATCACTTTTTATCATATTTCCTTTAAAAGCTCTTTTCTTCATATAACTGATACCTAAAATGCAATAACACAAAAACACGTCAAAATACCAACAACTTGAGTCCAAAACATTAATTTAAGCTTGTAATAAAGCATTCCAAGTGGATATAAAATCCACTTATCAACCCCACGGGGATACACTGGGTCTGATTACTCCTTTCTCTAACAATTTTTGCAATTGTTTTGCTAGTTCCTTCATCTCAACGGGCGCCATTCTATACGTGGCCTTGGATACCAGTTCCGTTTGAGGTGCTAACTCGATCGCAAAGTCAATTTCTCTGTCTGGAGGAAGTCCTGGTAACTCATCCGGAAACACGTCTGGAAATTCATTGACTACTGAAATTGTTGGGAACCACGGACTTGGGGTGTTACTACATTTTATGATAAAGATTACGAAAAGAAAATCACCTTGTTAACGGTTGATTCCACGCTCTTCTATTGTATTCCCAAATTCCTTTGAGCGAAGTGTGGCCTCCGTCTTCTCAAGTTATCCTCTCTTCTTGCTTCTTGGTGGCTACAATATGTTTTTCACACCCTACCAAGCAAGAAGAGAATAAGAATATATATAGGCTACAATAGGGACCATGGATAATTAGGTTGGGCCTTATAATTACATCTTGAGCCTAGCCCAATGTAATTAAATATTAATTCAATCCACTAAAGAATTAATATTTGCACTACCTTTCCTAATACCGCAATTTAAATAATTAATTCGGTTCCAATATTATTTGCTTATTAAATCCCCGATGTTTAAAATATCGCATGTCCATTAATTAAATAAATTATTGATAATTTATTTAATTAATATCTTTTATCCTTGATCATCCACTCAACCTTTATTTAATTATGCCAGAATAAATTCCACCTGCAGGGTTTCACATAATTAAATCTTTTTAAGCTTTCAAGGGGACATCATTAACCCGAATATTATCAGGACATGGATTCCTTCAATAAATAATATCCACCATGTATATAATTCCATCATCCAAAATATAATGATATAATTCAAAAGAATTACTTCATATATAAATCAAAGCATGTAAATAATATACACGTGTCAATTACTATTTCCGGATTAAGAACCTAAGCATTAATAATAACATAGAATCTTAGTTCTCCTTCTTAATCAGTATTAAGGGAACAATTCTAAATTTGATCCTGTTCAATATACACAAAGTATACTAGTATTATTTATTAGTCAATATAAACTAATCTAAATAATACTACAGCCATACCAGTGGGTTGTCCAACACCACCAGTGCTGTGAACCTTATTATATTATATAACCGTATTTAACAATCTAATATTCTGTATCCCATTTGATACTAGATTATTCACAATATATAATATTAGACAACATGTAAACATTCAAATGATTCTCAATTAAACTGGCCAGAAATAAATGTATATACTTCAAATAAATATTTTCAGTATACACTAACAATCTCCCACTTATACTCAAAATATTCTATGTGTACATCAGTGTTTATTTAATCTACTATTACACAAAATTCTATATGTCCATCCATCTGACTCCTATCGCTTCCACATGGTTGTCAAAAACCTTGGCTGACAAGCTCTTTGTGAAAGGATCTGCCCGGTTGTCTTCTGATGATATGTGAGCCACAACTATATCTCCTCGCTTTACGATTCCTCGTATGAGATGATACTTACGTTCAATATGTTTAGTTGCTTTGTGGTCTCGCGGTTCCTTTGAATTTGCCACAACACCAGTGTTATCACAATACACTGTCAAGCTCCTAGGCAAATTAGGTACCACATCTAAGTCCAAAAGGAAGTTCCTGAACCATACAGCCTCCTTGGCAGCCTCAGAGGCCGCCACGTACTCGGCCTCCATGGTGGAGTCTGCAATTCATTTATGCTTTACACTCCTCCATATAACGGCTCCACCTCCCAAAGTAAAAACATATCCCGAGGTTGATTTCCTCTTATCCCTATCTGATTGGAAATCTGAATCAGTATATCCCAAAGGAAATAGATCTGGCCTTGTAAATTAACATATACTCCTTAGTCCTTCTCAGGTACTTGAGTATAGTTTTTATTGCACTCCAATGTTCCTGACCTGGGTTCGACTGATATCTACTAACCATGCCTACAGCAAAGCAAATTTCAGGCCTCGTACATAACATAACATACATTAAGCTTCCACATGCTGAAGCATAAGGAATTGCTTTCATGCTCTCTATATCCTTAGGTGTCGAAGGACACTGCTTCTTAGATAGAGCAACTCCATGCTTAAAAGGTAGAAAACCTTTCTTGGAGTTCTGCATGTTAAAACGAGCTAATACTTCATCAATGTAGGGCTCTTGAGATAAAGCCAACATCCTTTTCTTGCGATCCCTTATAACTTTGATCCCAAGGATGTATGCCACTTCACCTAAGTCCTTCATGTCAAATTGTTTGAACAACCATGCCTTTACCGATGACAACATCTCAACATTGTTTCCAATGAGTAAAATGTCGTCTACATATAGTACTAGAAAAACCACTGCATTACCTTCACTTTTCTTATACACACACGATTCGCTTGGACTTTGATCAAATCTATATGACTGGACTGCCTGGTCAAAACAAATATTCCAGTCTCTAGAAGCTTGTTTAAGTCCATAAATAGACCTCTTAAGCTTACATACCAGATGCTCTTGGCCTTCCTTAATGAATCCTTTTAGTTGCTGCATATAGATGGTTTCTTCTAGACTTCCATTAAGAAAATTTGTCTTGACATCCATTTGCCAAATCTCATAATCGAGATGAGCTGCTATAGATGAAAGAATAAAGATTGACTTAAGCATAACTACCAGTGAAAAGGTTTCCTCATAATCGATACCTTCTTTCTGAGTATACCCTTTCGCAACAAGTCTTGCTTTCCAGGCTTTCACCTTTTTATCTAATCCCCTCTTTTTCTTGTAGATCCACTTACATCCAATAGGTTTTATACCTTTGGGTGGTTCCACGAGCTCCCAGACCTGATTAGAATACATTGATTCTATCTCAGATTCCATCATTTTTTGCCAAAGATCTGCATCTTTGTCTTGTACTGCCTCTTCGTATGTACGGGGATCATCATCATGTTCACCAGAGACCAAGTCTGAAGACTCTCCCAAAAATATGAATCTATCAGGTTGTTGAACAACCCTCCCACTACGACGAGGCACTGGTGCGGTATTAGTGACAGGTTGTACATTTTGTTGTGGTTGTTCTACTTGTACTACAACTTCATGGGTATTATCTGTTCCTCCCACTAGTTCCTCTAAAACGACACTACTCATGGGTTTGTGATTCATTATATAGTCTTCCTCTAAGAATCTTGCATTGGTGCTAACAATGACATCCCTATTCTTCGGACTATAAAATAAATATCCTTTCGTTCCCATGGGGTAGCCTACGAACAACTTTACTTCTGTCCGAGATTCTAACTTTGTCGCGTTCTTGTTCAGCACATGTGCTGGACAACCCCATATTCGAATATGTCTTAGACTTGGTTTATCCCCGGTCCACAATTCTAAGGGGGTTTTAGGAACCGACTTAGAAGGTACTAAGTTCAGAAGATAAGCTGCTGTCTCTAAGGCATGTCCCCACAACGACTTGGGTAAATCCGAATAACTCATCATCGATCTAAAACTCTCTAAAAGAGTCCGGTTCCTTCTCTCTGCTACACCGTTCTGCTGGGGTATGCCTGATGCAGTTAACTGGGATTCTATCCCATTTTATGATAAATATTCCCTAAATTCTCCAAGCAAGTATTCGTCACCACGATCTGATCGTAGTGACTTGATACTTTTATTAAGTCGCTTCTCCGTTTTAGCTTTGTACTCTTTGAACTTATCAAAGCACTCAGACTTACGGTGCAACAAATAAACGTACCAATATCTAGAATAATCATCAATGAAAGTGATGAAATATTCATAACCACCTCTTGCTTGGATATTCATGGGTCCACATAAATCAGAGTGAACCATTTCTAACAGTTGTTTGGCTCTATTCCCCTTTGCCTTGAAAGGCCTATTAGTCATTTTACCTTCCAAACAGGATTCATAAACTGGAAATGGCTCCACTGCCAATGAGCTTAAAGGCCCGTCTACTACCAGTCTTTGAATCCTCCTCAAGTTAATATGACCTAATCTCAAGTGCCAAAGATATGTTTGGTTCATACTAGAAGGTTCCTTTCTTTTAGTAGAGTTAGTAGATGTGTTGTTCAATTCCCTAAATTGCAGTTGTAGTGCAGGTTGACTAGGATTAATTATATACAAATTGTCTTGCAATGTAAAAGAACATATAATTCGTTTATTCATCATAATAGAAACATTACGATCCAAACAAACATTATAACCATCCAAAGCAAGTTTAGAAACCGAAATTAAATTCCTTCTAAAAGAAGGTACATAAAGACAATTTTTCAAAACCAAAATCCTATCAGAACCAAAAGATAAATGAATAACTCCTACTGCAACTACTGCTACTTTCGTAGCATCTCCCATGAACACGTATATCTCTCCATCTCTAAGCATTCTGGATAGCTGGAACCCCTGCATAGAATTACAAACATGATTAGTGGCTCCTGTATCTACACACCAAGTGCTCATAGATATAGCCGCTATAAATGTTTCTGTAACTAGAGAAAGAGACATACCAGTATTGTTTGTCTTCTTAGGAAGAGGACAATCATGTTTCCAGTGACCTGACTGTTTGTATCTGAAGCACTTTCCCTTAGGCTTTTTCACACCACCCTGAACTCCCACTGCCTTCACAGCTTTCTGTGTCTGAGCCTTTTTCTTCTTCTTCTTAATACCTTTCGGCTTAGAGGAAGAACCTTTCTCAGCCATATTCACTTGAACACTCTGCCGAAATAATCTTTCAGCTGCCTGAAGTTCTGTCAGCAGTTCCGCGAGACTATACTGCCTCTTGTTCATGTTGTAATTTAAGCGGAACTGCTCAAAACTCTTGGACAAGCTCATAAGGATAATGTCAATCTGGGTTTCCCCGTCAAGTTCAGCACCAAGGATCTTTATCTCATTCAGATGTGACATCATCTTGAGAACATGATCCCTTACAAGTGTTCCTTTAGCCATCTGAGTGTTTATTAAAGCATTCATGGCTACTTTCCTAGCAGCCCTATTATGATCTCCAAAAAGTTCCTTGAGATTAAAGAGCATATCCGAAGCAGTGGCCATAGACTGATGTTGATGCTGCAAAACACCCGACATTGCTGCCAGAATGTAACATCGCGATATCTCATCAGCCTTAATCCACCGCTTATAATACTCTTTCTCATCTTCAGGAGCATCAGCAGCAGGCTGATCAGGCTTCGGTTCATAAGTGCAAAACTTGTACTCCTCAGCAGTCAACACAATGTCCAAATTTTGTTTCCAATCAATATAGTTAGGTCCGGTAAGTTTGTTATCTTTAAGTATGATGAATAGTGGATTAAAGCCCATTTTATCCTGAGAATCATGCATAAAAAACATCACATTACACATAAATAAGGGTGCATTAATTATTAAGAGCTATTAATTCCTCTAACAGTTATTAAAATTAAATACACTAACATCTAAACACTATAAGTTTCTGGTACGCCACGATGTGTGACATGTATACCACCTAATTTTGTTTAAATGTTACTTCGGTCCTATTACTAAACAATATGCCACGTTGGGGTGGACTATATTATTTTTCATAGCTAAGTGTATACCATCATCAAATCTTAAATTATTCGAAATCTATGGAACTTGGTATGCCACGATGGGTGGTGTGTATACCTTCCAATATTCGTAATTTTGCCTTGAATAGAATACTTCAATTCAACATTCATCAATGGTTTGATTTCCAGGTAGTGGAGGAGTCACATCGGTCTCCCTTAATAACCACAGCCTTACAAGTTCGATGAACCCGTTTTTGACAAAATCTAATCATACATTGTTGCATAGGTGCATAAATTGAACTTAACCTAAACCAGTCTCTGTGGGAACGAATCTGATTTATATCTTATACTACTTGCGAACACGTATACTTGCGTGAATATTAGTGCGTGTTTTCGCCCTAACAAGTTTTTGGCGCCGCTGCCAGGGACTCGGTGTTAATTTTTAGTTTATGTGCTTGTCATCAGTGGTCATTAAAGTTCACTGACTCGGATTCTTTTACTTTCACGATTTATTTGTTTGTGTTTCAGGTACTCATTACAATGGGAGATCCAGCAGCACGAACGAGAGCCTTGATGGATTTCTCAACCCAAGATCAATGACATTCAATCTAGCATTGTCCGGCCAGCTATCACAGCTAATACCTTTGAGATCAAGCCTGGCATAATTCAATGGGTGCAAAATTCAATCCAGTTTGGGGGTTTTCCAACTGAAGATCTCAATATGCACATTAGGGATTTCATTGAGATTTGCGACACCTTCAAGTTCAACGGTGTTTCTGAAGATGCTGTGAAGCTAAGACTATTCCCATTCTCTCTGAGGGACAAGGCTAAGAGCTGGTTACATTCTCTACCAGCTGGTTCGATTACTACTTAGGAAGATCTTGCTCAAAAGTTTCTTATTAAATTCTTCCCTATGGCGAAGACAGCTGCACTCAGGAATGCTATTACTCAATTTACACAACAAACAGGAGAATCTTTATATGAAGCTTGGGAGCGCTACAAGGAGATGCTTAGGAAGTGTCCTCATCATGGAATACCTGATTGGATGATCATCACTTGTTTTTATAATGGGTTGGGAGCACAGTCCAGGCCCATGCTAGATGCAGCATCAGGCTAAGCATTATGGGCAAAGAGTTGTGAGGAAGCTTATGATCTAATTGAACTAATGGCTGCTAATAAATATTAGTATCCAGCCCAGAGATTGCCACAGAGCAAGCTAGCAGGAGTTCTTGAAGTGGATACAACTACGGCTATCACTGCTCAACTAAAGGCGTTGTCTATGAAGATCGATTCTCTGGCTAACTATGGCGTTAAGCAGATAATTAGTGTTTGTAAGCTGTGTGCAGGTCCGCATGCGATAGAGAAATGTGCTATATCTAGCGACTCAGCTCAGTTTGTGAGCAACTTTCAGAGATTGTTAGTGGCTGGACGGATCTTCCAGTGCCTACAGAGGGTTCTTCTCATGCGCCACAGGTAGTTGATAGGACTGGTGTTGGTGATGAGCAGTACAGGCGAGTGACTAGGCGTATGGAGGCCATGCACGACATTCACCATCATTTTGCTGAAGATTGGACACACGCTTTCGGTACTGTTGTTCGAAACACTGGTGGCGAGGTTGATTGGCCACCTGATCCTCCACCCGACGAGGGTGACTCTCCCGCTGACTAGGTATGCCTGAAATTCTTATTATTACCTTCAATTAGGACATTGAAAATTTTAAGTTTGGGGGTGATAATGTAAGGAATAGTAGTGTATGTCTATATAGATTCATATAGATTCATATTTCATGTTTAGTTGTAGTTCCATGATTATTCATTTAGGACATATTTGTTTGTTTTTATGTGATTTCATATAGTTGTATTTGCATGCATATTTAGCATGATCCCTTAAGATGAACTATGATATTTGATAAGTTGATGTTGATTTCAGTGTGGTGATGACGAATAGAGGGATGTTTAAGTCTTAATGAATTGATTTGCATGCCAGAAACAAATATTTTCATAAAGTCTTATAGGGGTGCTTTTGATCTAGATCATGATCATACTTGTTTGTTATTGAGATTTAATCACTTGGTTATATTTAGAATTTATGATATTCTCGTAATGACGTAAAAACACTGATTTTTTTTATCTGGAGAAAAACTTGGATTTCATTGCTAGTTATTTAAGGCTAGGCGTCAAATGGCTAGTAGCCGGCTCATATTTTTATGAGTAGTCTAGGGTTAAATGAGATGGAGCGAAACACACCCATTCAGAAATTGTTGAAAAAAAACAGAAAAAAAGAAAAAAAAAGAAAGAAAAAAAGTATGTGTTTATGCATAATTGATCAAGAGTGAGCTCTTTAATACTCGAGTTATTAAGTTCTAGGGGACTTTGTGCCTAGTGACCTAAGGCTTTTATAGTCTGGGATCCGCTAACCTAACGCTCGCTATATGGGTATTATTGCATAAGTCTTTTGTGGACCTCATTCATTGCACGGTCAAATAAGCATCTTTGCTATGTGTTCAATAATAGTGTGAATCCTTGTATAACTCTAGTAGAAAGGAGGTGTTGTGAGTCATAATGCGTTTATTGTCTATTCTGTTTATAAAGTTTTGATAGTTTTGATGATAGATAAGTTATGGTTATTGATCTAGTATCGAGAGTATATCTGTTAAGCATCCTCACACGCACGATTCTGGTTTGTGAGTTGGTTTGTGGGATTTATTCGAACTCTGTTTCAAGTTATTGCATTCTTAGAGGCATTGTCTTATTCATTTGGTTATGGTTATTCTGAGGGGATCGATTGCATTATCATTTAGTTGTATTCACATAGTTGCATTCATGCATTAGGTTTGGTTTGTAGTTTTGAGTCTGTTTATGCTTGAGGACAAGCATCGATTCAAATTTGGGGGTGTGATAAGTGGATTTTATATCCACTTGGAACGCTTTATTACAAGCTTAAATTGGTGTTTTGGACTCAAGTTGTTGGTATTTTGATGTATTTTTGTGTTATTGCATTTCAGGTATCAGTTATATGAGGAAAAGAGCTTTTAAAGGAAATATGATAAAAACTGATCAGATTTGGAAGCCAATGCCATTTTCAAGTTGTAGAGAATCTCAATAGCTTTGCGTGGGCAGTTGAATCGCCTAATTCTGACGAGTAGAACTCAAGTTATGGCCAAAACAAGATTCATCAGAAATTTTTCCAGACAAGAGCTGAGCGCCCGCCCAGGAGAGCTGAGCGGCCGCCCAAGGCAAGGCCGGTCGCTGATTTCGCTGAAAAAGCCTTTTTTGAGTGGAATTTGACGATTTTAAGGGTCCAGATCCACTAGGGGCGTATATATACTTAAAAAAAAGGGTTTTCATCATCCGGGAAGATTGGGATACCAAAGAAAAGACCTAGAAGCACAGAGCAACTCCGAAAAAGAAGATCTTGTTTTCAACTTGTGATTCTTTGAATTAGTTGTAACTTTGGATGCTCGTTTTCGTTCTTGTTGAACCTAGATCTCGTTTATTCATACTTTGATTATTATTCAGTTTATTAAGACCTTATTTTATACCATATTTTCATTGGAACCCATGGTGACGATGAGTTCAATCATGGGCTAATCGTTATCAAGGGATTCTAGCGGATTTACTTATGGATTTCAATAGTTAATTGTTTTGATATTTTTGTGTGTGGTGATTGATTGATATCCTAGTATTGGTTGTGCTTATTCATCTTGTGTGTGTAGCTAACATATAAGATAGCGTGTTAATCTCTATTGATGCGACAGTGAATATAGAGGTTTAGAACATGCCATGCTAGCATAGGTTCATGTATGTGTATGCATGATTCATAGGTAACTCTAACCGTTTTACTTGCCCTATGTAATCATTATGGATAACTTGTGCTTAAACCGTTATGTTGTCAAATTCTATAGACATATAGGGTCTTAATATAATTGGTGCCTATTAAGTTTCTATCTCTTTTGTGGATGTCTGGTAGAATGGTACTCGTGTTACGAAAGTTGGCGTTTATCAGTTTCGTGTTATCTTATTAATGTCATCACTATCACATGCTAATGTTAAGAACAATAAGGCTATTGAATGAAGTATTTAATGAAGTTAGAATCCCATGTTTGTCATATATAGTAATTTAACCTCAATTCTCTTAGTTAATGTTATTTAGTATAATCTCTTAGTTTAATAAAAACCCAATTTGTTATTTGTCTTAGCATTGAGCGATAATCATACATTGTTGCATAGGTGCATAAATTGAACTTAACCTAAACCAGTCTCTGTGGGAACGAATCTGATTTATATCTTATACTACTTGCGAACGCGTATACTTGCATGAATATTAGCGCGTGTTTTCGCCCTAACAAGTAAACTAAGATATATATATATATATATCAAGAGAACTATATGAAGCTTGAATAGCTCACAGCTGCTTATAAATAAGATCAACTTAACTTACAGTGAAATGCTAAGGATACAGCTTACAAATGTTTCTCTGAGAAAATACTTGCTTAGTCTTGTTTTTGTTCTAATTGCTACTCTTGGTTTATATATCACCAAGATTACACAGTAATAAGACAAGATAATAGAACAAAACCTATCAAGTCTAATACTATGCTACTTCATTACTCTATTCCAGTATCTTTAAATATCTTCATAATAGCATGGAAATGGCAATGCTTCTTTGTTCTCAAAAACCCAGTTGAATAGGCTTCCACATTCCTTTTTCATACACTCGACGCATGTGACTGTGTTGTCACTGTCAACAGATGTTTGAATTGATTATCCGTTGGGTATACGATCATCTGTCGAGTTGCCTTGTTGATCACCCGTCGAGTAGCATTGTTGATTATCTGTCGGGTAGCTATTTGGCACTTCACTTCATTTCATTTATGCAGAATTACAAGACATCATCTATGTATAATTAATCAACCTATTCTGCATATCTAATTAAAGTCAACATGACTTATATGCTACTACAGAATCTACATAAAGGTGTTTGCAGAAATGTGCTATATGACTTATTGTTACATAAGCTACTCACTCGATGGATGTCAAATTATCATCCGTCAGGACTATATTGAGTCATCCGTCGGGACTATATTCCTTATCCGTCGAGTGCTACATTTTCACTAAGTAAAATCTACTAAGGTGTTTTGTTAATGAAATTATCAAGTTCACAACATATCCACAACAATCTCCCCCAATTTATGTCTACTAGAATTGTAGCCATAAATTAAGAGAAACTTGATGATAACAAAACACCCTAAAAGTAAAAAATTTAAATGGAAGTAGATAAAACTGTAAAGTGCTTCAATTAACAAAGTGTACAAAGATTTACTCACAGTCATTTTCAAGGTGCTCCTCTAGCCTGAGCAGATTAATCTATTTCCTTGAAGATCTGGATCTCTTTCCAAGCTTTCTGTTGTTTTCTTCTACATGATTTTGGAGCTGTCTCTGGAATTCCAGTTCATCAGATTCTGAGAGATTTAACATTTCTTGCATTTCCAAAAGAGTCTCATTTCTAGAGATGCTCAATTAGTCTTCTAATCTGAAGAATCTTCTAACTCCTTTATTATCCATGCATTCCATCAACCAGTAGGGCCTTAGATGCACTCTACTCCCTGTGTAAGGAATAGTTAGAGTCTTTGGGAGTGCATCTTTGGCTCTAATACTCATCAGTTCTTCAATCTTCTTTAGAACAAGTCTTCTAGCTGTCACATTGAATCCAAAATTCTTCTTGAAGGATGAATAAACCTTTATCAGCACAGATTGGCTTTCTTGAAGGATCCTGTGAAGTGGTCACTGTATCCTTTTCCTCCCTTGTACTTGAATACCAACCTTTCAGGTAGATTCCTATAAGCATAAATCCCTCTAACTTCTTCTAGTTCATCTAGATAGAGGTTTAAATCTGAGAATTCCTTGATATCACAGATGTACATGATGTCTCCCTTGTTGACTTTGGTTTGAGCTTTGGTTAGGGACTTGGATCTGAGAGTTGAGGGCTTCACTTTCTTGACTGCTCTGGTATTTATCTTCTTTGGCTTCATGAAGTAAGGTAGATTGAGTTCAGGTAATGGCAGACTATCCCAGTCTATTGGTTCATCCTTTGGAATGATAGGTTCACCATGGAAATTCTTGGATGGATCTATCTTGAATTCTTCATATGCCACAGAGGGCATGGATGTTTGAGTTGTTGCATAGATAGACTCTTTGGGAAAGTATCCTTCCATCTCTTCATCACTGAAATCCCATTTTCTCTTGATTCTTTGCTTGTACCTGGGCTTCTTTGTCTGTGGAGGTTCATTTTGCATTTCTTGATCTTGAGATTCAACAATTTCAGATGGTTGTGCAGAAATCTGTTGTGTGGGTTTCACAGCTTGTAACTTGGCCAAAATTGTAGCTTGCTCCTTCTTTTGTTTGACCTTTTTAGCATCTAGAGCAGCTTGCTTCTTTTCTTACTTCAATCTTGCCTTTTCTTCTCTCTTTGCTTCAGCAAATTGAGGGTGTCCATCCACCACACAAATTTCCTTACCATTCCTGAAAACTTTAGCAAATCTTCTTTTTAATGCTGAATCAGCTGGATCCTTGTAGAATGCTATAGACCTGGCCAACAGCTTCTTTTAATCAGACTTTGGTGTCTCATACACTGTGTCCAAGGGGTTCTTTAGTAAAGATTTTGGATAGTTCACCCTTGGCTTCAAAATTAGCTTAGCCTTTGGAGATTTGATGCAGGATGGCTGTCCTCTTTCCAGATTATTCATGCTCATTTCATTCACATAAATTTGCCTGACTTGAGAGTGATGAATGGCTGATTTTTCTGGCTTCTTTACCAACCCAAACCTCTTTTGTATATCCTCATCAATTTTTTCTCAATTGATTGGGCTCAACTATTTCTTTTCAGCTGCTCTCAATGTGGTTGTTGCTTCATTAATCAGATCAATGTTTTCCTTAGTTGGTGGCTTAGTGAAAGCAATTGTGGGCACAATTACTTTGCTAACTTGAATGTTAAGCTGCTTCTCCCCCTCACTTGAGCCTTTCTCCCCCTTTTTGTTATCATCAAGTTATGTGGGAGGGAGTTGATCAGCCACCAACTGTTGAAGAAGTGCAGTCTGAGCTTCTTGATTGGTGAGTATCTTGGCCATTGACTTCTCTACAGTAGACAGTCTTCAGTCCATGGCCTCAACTTTCCTATTGAGATCAGCCTACTTCCTTAGCTTTTGAGCAATTTCAGTCATGGCGTTTGCAGGGAGTCTAGCATCCATTCTTTCTATAACATCTTGCTTGACTTCAGAAATTTCCTGCTTGATTGCATCTACACTCTGACTGTGTTGAAGGGCTTGAATTTTATGCAGCTGGAGTGCTTCAAGATATGCTGTGAGTAGCTTCTTTTTGCTAGCATTGGAAGATGCCTGAATGGCTGCTTGGTTGTCATGAATTAGCTTGAACAAAGTTGATTGGAGATGTGAGTAGGAACATTCTTTTGTAAGCATCCAGGCAGGAATAACTGCATCTCCCCCTATGTCCATGTTGTCTTCCTCATCATCCCCATCAGCATCCCCAAAGGAAGCTTCATCCAGTTCAAAATCACTGTCAATGTTGGAAGGTATAGCAGTGATTGCATCCTTTGCTCTTTGTAAATATTGTGTAGTATGCACCAAGTTCAGCAATCTTTTAGCCTCCTCATTGTCCTGTACAACTAGAGTTTGGTAAGCTGTCACGGGGTGAGTAAATGTCTCAGCATCCAGGGAAATGGAATCTATAATAGCTTGATATTCTTGCCAAAATAGCCTTTCCCTTTCTGCATCATTGACACTCATTGACTCACTTGCAATGGTTTCCATCCTTATCACTCTTGTACCTGCATTTCTCTCTTGATCTCTCTTTTGTTGCATCAAGGTCTCACCTTGGCTCCCCACCCTCACACCCTCACCTTCACCATCTAAGGTAGGACTCCTCACACTCACTTTTACCAATCCTGAAGAAATGGATTGCATATGTTCACTCTTTTCCTCCCTTTTTTCCTGGGAGCAACCCAGAGTCTCACTCATTTCACTCCCTTCCCTCAATCCTAGGAGTGATTGCACTACCACTAAGTCTTCTGAACTTGTAATAATTGATGAAATTTGAAGCTGTACAGAGACACTCGACAGATAAGGGATATCCGTCGGGTTAGCAGTTTGACTATCCGACGGATAACTGCTGTTAAGCTTATCCGTCAGGATACAATCATTACTCGACGGATGAACAATATCCATCGAGTGAGTAGAAATGAATGAGTTTGGAGTGGAAACTATTGTTGACTCTATGCAGATTGATGAGAATTTTGGCACAGATGACTCAACAGTTTCAGAAAGAAATGGCAAGCGAGCCAACAAATCATCTAGAAGATGATGCTCACTTGCTTGGATTTTTGGCTTCTCCAAGAGAGTTAAATATGGAGAATTTGGAAGTGATGTGTTTATCATGTCAACATCCAAAGAGTGTGTGGGAGAGTTTGGTGTTTCAGGGGCTTCAATTGTTAGAGATTTTGGCTTTGACTCCACATATATTGGAGCCACATCAACCTGACTTTGAGAAGGTGCAGTGACTGTGTCTTTAGCACCAGTTTGCACAGTGTGTGAACCCTGTGCATCCCCAAGGGTCTTTGATTTCTTCTTTCTAGTGTAAGTTTGGGGTGAGTTTGTGTCCCTTACCCTTTTGGCATGTGCTCTTGGATGAGAGCTTTGTTCAATAGTCATATCCTTTTGGGAGGATGCAACTAGTAATGAGCTTATATCCTTATTAAGCACTGTAGTTTGTTGGGAAACTGCAGTGTGGCTAGGCTGGGAAACACTCACCTCTCCAACCATATCCTTAGGGTATCTTTGATGTTCACCCTGTCCCTCACCTTTCTTACCCACCTTCACACTCCCCTCTTTTGGTTTGGTGGATTTTACAACTGGCATCTTTTGAGAGACACCAGAGGGGGCTTTCTTTGACTTTGATTTTAAAATTTTGGGTTTGGTAGCCCGGGTAGGCAACTGTTGGGTCAATGACACAGTTACCATGGCTACACTGGAATGCAAAGAAGTTTGTGAGGTTGGAAGAGTAGAGACAGTTAAACTTACCTCACTTACCTGAGGTACCTCCATAACTGGAAAGTAGAAGAGTGGCAACTCTTTGTGATGGTTTGCCCTGTTTAAATCTACAATGATTCTCCTTTCTTGAACCCAACAATCTAATTTGTTGGTTGGGTTCTCAAGCACAATATCCTCAGAGAGGTGGTTAGCAAGCATCATTAAAAATCTAGCATAGTAAACATTTTTACCCCTCTTATTTAACTCCCCTAACTTAAATCCCAACTCAAATATGACAAGATCACTAAAGTTGTAAAATTTATCAGTTACTAGCATGTAAAGCATGTTGAGCATAGAGATATTAACTGAATTAAAATTGCTAATTTTACCAGTATATACCTTAGTAACTACATCACGTAGAGAACTCCATTTTTTCCTAAGACCCAGCCTCCTAATTTCACTTAATTTAGAAGTAGAGAGTGCATAGCCCATGGAGTTAAGCATATTAACAATATCAGTGTCTGTGTATGGAGAAGTTACAGTGTTATCAGGAATTTTGAAACATGCTTTAACAATATCACTATTAACACATAATTCCTTACCTTTAATAGTGAAAGTGACAGTCTTATTAGTTGAGTTGTATATTGTAGTCGTCCACATTTCTTCAACAACCTTACAGTAAATGGTGGGTGATTCCAGCATGGCAAAGTTGAGTTTACAGTTCTTCACAAAATCAATCATTTTGTGGTAGTCCCCAGACTGCTGAATCCCCTTGTTCACTAAAGCTGTGAAGTTGTTCTTCTCGTAGATAAATCCAGTTTGATACATGATCTTTACGACTGGTGCCATTGTTAGAGAGTAAAAACTTGCAGAGATAGGGAGTAAGTGATTTTGAGAAGGAGATAAGTTAGAGCAGATGATTTGAGAATGATAAAAGAAAAGTAGTGAAAATGAATTGTGCTTTTATACTCTCTCAAAAATAACTGTCAAAAATAATAAAGTAAAATAAAGTAACCAATAAGAATTGCCCAAAATAGCCGTTTAAACATAAACTATAAAAATTCCATCAATTATCCGTCGTGTTATGCTTACAAACTGTAAGAATACCCGATGGATAATGTTCAGAGAATCAACGACTAAGAATAAGACAATTCGACGGATGAGGATAAATCAGTTATCCGTCGAGACATAAAAAAATTCCAGAAAAATAATTGATTTTATTAACAAAAATATATACTGACGGATGATCAAACTCGATGGATAATGATCATCAGTCGAGATTTATATTTTGACTTAGCCAAAATTTCATCCAAGACTGAAAAATCAATTAAATTTCTGGCTACTTTACAACTCGCAAATTATCTGTAAAGATTCAAGAGTACTTTAGCATACCTAACTCACTTACCAACCTTGAAAAGGTGGATTCATCTAGTGGCTTGGTAAATATATCTGCAAGCTGCTTTTCACTTGGAACAAAATATAGTTCCACGGTACCATTCATTACATGTTCCCTTTTGAAGTGGTACTTGATGTCTATGTGCTTTGTTCTTGAATGCTGTACTAGATTTTCAGTGATGGCAATTGCACTTGTGTTGTCACAGAAAATAGAAATTCTTTCCACTTGCAGACCATAGTCTAACAATCGGTTTTTCATCCACAAAATATGTGCACAACAACTACCAGCAGCTAAAAATTCAGCTTTAGCTGTAGAAGTAGAAATTAAATTTTACTTTTTACTAAACCAGGACATAAGCATGTTTCCCAGAAATTGACAGGTTCCTGTTATACTTTTTCTATCAATTCTACAACCTGCATAATCTGCATCTGAATAACCAGTTAGATCAAAATCAGAATCTCTAGGGTACCAAATGCCAAGTTTTGATGTTCCCTTGAGATATCTGAAAATTCTCTTATAAGCTACTAAGTGAGATTCTCTAGGATCAGCCTGAAATCTAGCACAAAGACATGTAATAAATATTATATCTGGCCTACTAGCTGTTAAGTACAGAAGTGAGCCAACCATGCCCCTATAACTTGAAATATCCACAGACTTTTCAGTAGTGTTTAATTCAAGCTTAGTTGCAGTGGCCATTGGAGTTTTTGCCGATGTGCAATCCATTAGATCAAACTTCTTTAAAAGATCATAAATGTATTTAGTTTGACTAATGAATATTCCATCACTAACTTTCTTAACTTGCAAACCAAGAAAGTAAGTTAGTTCTCCCATCATGCTCATTTCATACTTACTTTGCATCAATTTAGCAAACTTTTTGCAAAGTTTCTCATCTGTAGAGCCAAAAATAAAGTCATCTACATAAATTTGAAAAAGTATACTAGAGCCATTAACATTTCTAAAGAATAAAGTTTTGTCTACAGTACCTCTAGTGAAGTGATTCTCTAAAAGAAACTTTGACAAAGTGTCATACTAGGCTCTAGGTGCTTGCTTCAGTCCATAAAGTGCTTTCAAAAGATAGTAGACATATTCTGGAAAATTTGGGTCTTCAAAACCAGGAGGCTGACTGACATAGACTTCCTCCTCCAAATCTCCATTCATAAAAGCACTTTTGACATCCATTTGATACACCTTGAAATTGGCATGGGCTGCATAGGCTAAGAAGATTCTGATGGCTTCAAGTCTTGCAAAATGTTTCATCAAAATCTATTCCTTCTTGTTGACAATATGCCTTAGCAACCAATCTAGCTTTGTTTCTGACTACTATGTTATTTTTATCCATCTTGTTTCTGAATACCCATTTGGTGTCTATTGGATTCTTTCATTTAGGCTTGGGTACCAGCTTCCATACCTTATTCCTTTCAAATTGGTTTAACTCCTCCTGCATAGCTAAAATCCAATTAGGATCCAACATAGCTTCTTCTACCTTCTTTGGTTCTTCCTTAGAGAAGAAGCTGCTATATAGACATTCTTCTTGAGTTGCTCTCCTAGTTTGAACTCTAGAAGATACATCACCAATAATAAGCTCAAAGGGGTGATCCTTTATCCATTTCCTTTGTTGAGGTAGATTAGCTCTAGATGAAGAGGCCTCATTGTTGTTTTAATGTGTGATTGAGTTTTGATTATTAGAAACTCCCCTTGAGTTTATGGATCTTTCATTAAAGAAAGGGGAACTTTCTGTAAGTGATCTATTCTGACTTTCAGCTTCTTTTGATGACCCGACGGATGGTGAATTTTGAGTACCGATGGATGAAGCTGGTTGTCTCCCGACGGATAAAGCAGATTGTCTCCCGATGGATGAAGCATTTTGCAACTCGACAGATGTTGAATTTTGTGCTTCATTGGTAGTGGATTTTTCTGCATTATCCTTTGATACTGTTTCTTGGTCACTTTCATCATCACTGTCATCACTAACCATCTCCACATTGTCAAATTTGAGGCTCTCATGGTAATCTCCATCTTGCAATCCTTCAATCTTTTTATCATTAAACACAACATGTATTGATTCCACAACAATGTTGGTTCCCAGATTGTAGACTCTATATGCTTTACCAACTGCATATCCAACAAAATTTCATTTATCTGCTTTAGCATCAAACTTCCCATTCTGATCAGTTTGATTTCTCAAGATATAACATTTGCAGCCAAAGACATGAAGAAAATTTAGAGTTGGCTTCTTGTTCTTGAACAATTGATAGGGAGTCATGCATTTTGCTTGATTAACCAGAGAAATATTCTGAGTGTAGCATGCAGTATTTACAGCTTCAACCCAGAAATATGTTGGTAACTTAGACTCTTCAATCATTGTCCTTGTAGCTTCAATAAGTGATCTGTTATTCCTTTCTACTACTCCATTTTTTTATGGAGTTCTTGCTGCTGAAAACTCATGCAAAATCCCATTTTCTTCACAAAATACTCTCATGACAGAATTCTTGAACTCAGTTCCATTGTCACTCTTGATTCTTCTAACTTTGAAATCAGGATGATTGTTGATTTGCCTTATGTGATTCATGATGATTTCACTAGCCTCATCTTTGGACTTAAGGAAATATGTCCAAGAGAACTTTGAGAAATCATCTACAATTACTAGGCAAAATATTTTCCTTGAGATGGACAACATATCGACTGGTCCAAACAAATCCATGTGTAGCAGTTGCGAAGGTTCTTCAATTATTGAATCAAGCTTCTTTATGAATGATGCTTTAATCTACTTTTCCTTTTGGCAAGCATCACACAGTCCATCCTTAGAAAACTCCACTTGAGGAATGCCTCTTACCAGTTCTTTCTTTACAAGTTCATTCATAGTCTTGAAGTTTAGATGGGATAGCTTCCTGTGTCATAGCCAACTTTCATCTTGACTTGCTTTACTGAGAAGACAAGTAACATATTCTGCATTTGATGAGTTGAAGTCAGCTAGGTACACATTTCTTTTTCTCACTCCAGTGAGAACCACTTTGTTGCTCCTCTTGTTTGTCACAACACAGGCTTCTAAGTTGAAGGTTACTGAATTGCCTTTGTCACACAGCTGGCTGATGCTCAACAAATTATGCTTGAGACCATCCACTAAGGCAACCTCCTCAATGATGACATTGTCTTTTGAAATCAAGCCATATCCCACAGTATAACCCTTGTTGTCATCTCCAAAAGTAATACTTGGGCCAACTCTTTCCTTGAACTCTGTGAGCAGGGTAGAATCATCAGTCATGTGTCTTGAACAACTACTATCCAAGTACCATAAATTCTTTCTGTTTCACTGCACACATTAAAATCAAAGCAAGTTGATTTTGGCACCCAAGTTTCCTTGGGTCCTTCCTTGTTAGCTTTTTTTTTTCTGTTCTTAGGTTTGATCTCATTTGACTTGGGGATATCAGATTCATCCTTAGTCATTTGAGTTGGACCTTTGAAACCATTCATTACAACAGAATTATCATGCACATTGTGATTAACAGGAAATGGCATTCTATTAGTAAACATGTTATTCTAGTAGGGCATTCTAAATGGCATCTGAGGCATACTAAATGTAGCATAATAAGGGTTAGGTGTAAATGGCATATTAGCAAATTGTGCATTCATATTCTGTGTAGACATAGCATTCATAGGCATAGAAGGCATGGCATTCATGTTGGGAAAAGGAGGTGGCATATATATGGAAGTAGGCATGACAGTTTTGTAATTAACAGACAGATGATTTACACTACCACTCTTAACACATATTTTTCTTGGAGCATACTTTTCAGGTGTGTAGTTGTTATGTTTGTTAATTCCCACTTTACCATTTCTTTTGTTTTTCTTTTTAGCCTCTGTTTTAACCTCAATCTTTTCTAGTCTTTCATTTAATTGCTTGATAGACATATGTCCAACATTCACTTTCTTCTCCTTCTTCACTTGACTAGACCTCAGGGCGAGATAAGGTGAGGGCCGAAGAAGGCATTGTCTTGAAGGGGACTTACCTGTAAGTGATATCTAGTAAACTACTTTTAAACCGTGAAAGGGAGGTCATTCAGAATTCTCCTGAAATGAAGTTTTTGGAAACTGAACCATACTTTTCATTTAACTTGGCAAGTTTGGCTTTACTCATAGGTTTACTCACAGCCGACGGATGAAGGTTTATATCACTCGACGAATAATCCTTTTTATTATCTGACGGATGACTCTCATCATCCGTCGAGTCCACATCTGTTAGCACTCCTTCAACCAAATTGGATTCCAGCTTCTCCTTATTCTTCTTCCAGGCTGCATCACAAAAGGACTCAATACCTTCAACTTTAGTGATTTGAGCATGAACATCTCTAGATGTTTTCCATGCCTTAATCACCTCTTGTTCTCGTTCAAGCGGCTTCTTCATGATCTCTTCTTTCTTCAATGACTCAGTTAATTCGTCCTTAGCAATTTTACACTCAATTCTCAATTTTTCAAATTCAATAAACTGAGATTTTAGCACATTATTCCTCTCACTTAAAAACAAATTGTTTTCTTTGATTGTAGCATTTTCCTTAGTAAGAGACTTAAGTGTAACACGCAAATGATATAATTCTGTAGACATGTCATTTATTGCATCATTACACTCAGCTTTAGATAAATGTGCAAAGTTAATGGTGATTACCTGATTGCTTGAAGAACTTGTCTCTGTTTCATCAGACTTGGCCATTAGGGCTAGATTGACATAGCTGACATCCTCATCCAGACCATCTGCTGCCCAGTCATTTTATTGTGTAATGAAAGCCCTTTCCTTTTGTTTGAGCAACTCGAAATATTTCTGTTTATAATCCACAGGCTCAAATTTCTTCTTGCTGGAATCAGACTTTCTACACTTACTGGCAAAGTGCCCTGCCAAGCCACATTTGAAACATTTGAATTTTGATTTATCCACCATGTTTCTATTTGGCTTAGCTGCTCCAAAGTTCTTCTTGAACTTGAGCTTGGCAAATCTTCTGGAAAGAAATGCTAGATGTTCGTCAATGCCATCCATATCATCTTGGCTAAAAAAATCTTCATTTTCTGCTACCATCCCCTTGCCCTTATTTTCACAGACCTTTGAAGTAGACTCAACAACTTCTATCTTAATCTCCTTCTCTTTTTCTAACTCAGCAACCAATGCAATGGATCCTCCTTTCTTTCTCCCTTTCTCCATTCTTTCATCTTGCTCTATTTCAAGCTCATAAGTCTTTAGAATGCCATACAGTCTCTCTAGTGTAAACTCCTTGTATTCTTGTTAGTTTCTCAAGGAGACTGTCATGGGTTTCCATTCTTTTGGTAGGGACCTCAGAAATTTGAGGTTAGAATATTTGGTTTGATAGACTCTCCCATGCAGCTTTAGAGCATTTAGTAGCTTTTGAAATCTACTAAAGATATCAGTGAGAGTTTCACCTTCTTCAAAGTGGAAATGCTCATATTGCTGAATTAGTAACTGCATCTTATTTTCTCTAACTTGTTCAGTGCCATCACAGATAATCTGAATTGTATCCCAAACTTCCTTGGCAGTTTTGCAATTGATGATGTTGTCAAACATGTCACCATGAACTCCATTGAATAGAATATTCATGGCCTTCTTGTCTTTACTAACTTGTTCAATATCAGGATCTGACCATTCATGGCTTGGCTTGGGAACTGATGGCTCATTTCCAGTTGCATCTCTCATTGGTACATGAGGGCCTCTCTCTATGCAATCCTGTTAGTCCCTAACAATGCAACAAGAATTATAGAAGGGGGGTTGAATGGAATTCTTGAACCTTTTTCAAAACAAATATAAAATGTTCTATCTTAATAGTATATAAGTATTTGATTTGCAAAGTGCGGAATAAGAAGTTAGTAAAATCAAAACACAAGTAATTAAAAACACAAGTCTTTAAAAACTTTCTGGTGGATTTGAATGTATCCATCAGAGATATATATTATATCAAGAGAACTCTGTGTAGCAAGATTAGCTCACAGCTGCTTACAAATATGAACAACTAAGTTTAGAGAGAAATGCTAAGGATGCAACTTACAATTGTTTCTCTGAGATAATGTTCTTAGTCTTGTTCTTCTTATTGTTCAATTTGCTACTTCTTGGTTTATATATCACCAAGATTATAAAGTAATAAGAAAAGATAATAAAACAAAACCTATCAAGTCTAATACTATGTTGCTTCATTACTCTATTCCAGCATCTTTGAATATCTTCATAATAACATGGAAATGGCAATGCTTCTTTGTTCTCTAAAACCCAGTTGAATAGGCTTCCACATTCCTTTTGCATACACTCAACACATGTGACTGTGTTATCACTGTCAACAGATATTTTAATTGATTATCCGCCGGGTACATGATCATCCGTCGGGTTGCTTTGTTGATCATCCGTCGAGTGGCATTGTTGTTTATCCGTCGGGTAGTTATCTGGCACTTGACTTTATTTCATTTATGCAGAATTACAAGACATCATCTATGTACAATTAATCAACCTATTCTGCATATCTAATTAAAGTCAACATAACTTGAGTGCTACTACAGAATCTAAACAAGGTGTATGCAGAAATGTGCTACAGACTCATTATTACACAAGCTACTCACTCGATGGATAATAAATCATCATCCGTTAGGACTATATTGAGTCATGCGTCGGGACTATATTCCTTATTCGTCGAGTGCTACATTTTTCACTAAGTAAAATCTACTAAGGTGTTTTGTTAATGAAATCATCAAGTTCACACATATCCACAACAATCTCCCCCAATTTATGTCTACTGAAATTGTAGCCATAAATTAAGAGAAACTTGATGATAACAAAACACCCTAAAAATACAACTTTAAAAGTAAGTAGATAAAACTGTAAAGTGCTTCAAATATCAAAATGCACAAAGATTAGCTCACAGTCATTTTGAAGATCTGGATCTCTTTCCAAGCTTTCTGTTATTTTCTTCTATCTGATTTTGGAGCTGTCTCTGGAATTCCAGTTCATCAGATTCTGAGAGATTTAGCTTTTCTTGCATTTCCAAAAGTGTCTCATTGCTAGAGATGCTCAATTGGTCTTCTAATCTGCAAAATCTTCTAACTCCTTTGTCATCCATGAATTCCATCAGCCAGTAAGGCCTTAGATGCACTCTACTCCCTGTGTAAGGAATAATTAGAGTCTTTGGGAGTGCATCTTTAGCTCTAATACTCCTCAGTTCTTCAATCTTCTTTAGAACAAGTCTTCTTGCAGTTACATTGAATCCAAAGTTCTTCCTGAATGATGAATAAACCTTTATCAGCAGGGATTGGCTTTCTTGAAGGATCATGTGAAGTGGCCATTGAATCTCCTTTCCTTCCTTATACTTGAAAACTAACCTTTCAGGTAGATTCCTGTAGGCATCAATCCCTCTAACTTCTTCCAGTTCATCTAGATAAGAGGTTTAGATCAGAGAATTCCTTGATGTCACATAAGTACATGTAATCTCCCTTGTTGTCTTTGGATTGACCTTTGGTTAGAGATTTGGATTTGAGAGGTGACATCTTCACTTTCTTGACTGCTCTTGACTTTGTTCTCTTTGGCTTGTTAAGGATTGGCAAATTGAAGTCAGGAATTGGTAGACTTTCCCAGTCTATTTGTTCATCCTTAGGCACAATACATTCACCATGAATGTTCCTATAAGGATCCACCGCCTTAATGTCTTCAAATACCACTGAGGGTTTTGATGCTTGAGTTGTAGTTGGAATGGATTCCTTGGGAAACTGATCCTCCAATTTCTTACCAACAAAGTTCAATTTCCTTTTGGTTCTTTTGGCCAATTCCTTGTATCTGTGAGATTTCTTCTGTTGTGGTTCAACTTGCTTCTTTGGATCTTGAGATTCAGTGATTTCAGATGGCTGAGCAGGAATTTGTTGTGTTGGTTTCACATCTTGTAGCTTGGCCAAGATAGCAGCTTGCTCTTTCTTTTGTTTAACCTTTTTAGCATCTAGAGCAGCTTGCTTCTTTTCTTGCTTCAATCTTGCCTTCTCTTCTCTCTTTGCTTCAGCAAATTGAGGATGTCCAACCACCACACAAATTTCTTTACCATTCCTAAAACTTTAGCAATTCTCCTTTTCAAAGTTGAATCAGCTGGATCCTTGTAGAAGGCAATGGATCTTGACAACAGTTTCTTCTCATCAGGCTTTGGTGTCTCATATACTGTATCCAAAGGGTTCTTTAGTGATGATTCTGGATAGTTCACCCTTGGCTTCAGTATAATTTCAGCCTTTGGAGATTTGATGCAGGATGGCTGTCCTCTTTCCAGATAGTTCATGCTCATTTCATTCACAGAGATTTGCCTAACTTGAGAGTGATGAATGGCTGACTTTTCTGGCTTCTTTGCTAGCCCAAACTTCTTTTGAATATCCTCATCAATTTTCTCCCAGTTGATTGGATTCAACTGCTCCTTTTCAGCTGCTTTCAAAGTAGCTGCTGCTTCCTTTATCAGATCAATACTGTCCTTAGCTGATGGCTTTGAGATAGTAATTGTAGGCACAATTACTTTTCTAACTTGAATGTTGAGCACTTTTTGCTCCCCCTCACTCCTAGAACTCTCTTTCTCCCCCTTTTTATTATCATCAAGCTGAGTAGAGGAGGAGGTTTGTGCAACCGCTAGTTTCTGAAGCAAGTCTGTTTGTTGAGCTTGGTGTAGATGGATTGCTGTAAGAGATGCTTCAATTGTTGTCATTTTTGTATCCAAGGCATCTATCTTTGTGGCAAGATCAGAATTTTTCCTAAGTTGTCTCTTAATGTCAAGCATTGTAGCTTCTAGAAGTTTAGAGTCCATCTTGTCAGAAATGGCCTTTTTCATCTCATCAATATCACCTTTGATAGTGTTGACATCTTGAGCATGTTAAAAACCTTGGATTTGTTGTAGTTGCTGAGAAGCAAGATGTGCTTGAAGGAGCTTTTTGGTGCTGGTATTTGTGGTGGTTTGAAGAGCATAATTTGTATGATTTATGAGTTGAATCAGGGTTGTCTTGAAGTAGTGTTCATCACATTGCTTTGAAAATGCCCAAGATGGCATGCATGATCTTGAACTAGAGCCTACTTCTCCCTCTATGTCCAATGGCTCTTCTTCACAATCTCCACCTTCACCTCCGAAGAATTCTTCTGAACCACCAATCTCATAATCAACATCACCAGATGTAGAAGGCAAAGCTGTGATGGCATCCTTAGCTCTTTGCATGGACTGTATGGTGTGCACCAAGTTTAGCATCCTTTCTGCATTGTCATTGCCCTGTCCAGCTAGAAGTTGGTAGGCTGGAACAGGGTGAGTAAATGTCTCAGCATCTAAGGAGGTGGAATCTATAACAGCTTGAGTTTGCTGAGATAGTCCCCCCCTGTCTGCATCCTGGACATTCATTAACTCACTTACAATAACATCCACCCTTATATCTTCAGTACCTGCTTTTCTCTCATTTTCTCTCTTTTCTTGCATCAAGGTCTCACCTTGGCTCACCACCCTTACACCCTCACCTTTACCATCTAAGGTGGGACTCCTCACACTCTCTTTTGCCAATCCTGAAGAACTGGATTGCATATTTTTACTTTTTTCCTCTCCTTTTTCTTGGGAGCAACCCAGACTCTCACTCAGTTCACTCCCTTCCCTCAATCCTAGGAGTGATTGTACTACCACTAAGTCTTCTGCACTTGAGATAATTAATGAAATTTGAAGCTGTGCAGAGACACTAGACATATAAGGGATATCCGTCG
Organism: Apium graveolens; assembly: GCF_009905375.1. Classification (NCBI taxonomy): domain Eukaryota; kingdom Viridiplantae; phylum Streptophyta; class Magnoliopsida; order Apiales; family Apiaceae; genus Apium; species Apium graveolens. Next base: position 108,300,349 of record NC_133656.1, read on the forward strand.
GGTTAGCAGTTTGACTATCCGACGGATAACTGCTGTTAAGCTTATCCGTCGGGATACAATCACTACTCGACGGATGAGCAGTATCCATCGAGTGCGTAGAAATGAATGTGTTTGGAGTGGAAACTATTGTGGACTCTGTGCAGATTGATGAGAATTTTGGCACAGATGTCTCAACAGTTCCTGAAAGAATTGGCAAGTGAGCCAACAAATCATCCAAAAGATGATGCTCACTTGCACTAGATTTTGGCTTCCCCAACAGAGTTAAAGAAGGGGAATCAGGATTTGATGTGTTGATCATATCCATATCCAAAGAGTTTATGGGGGAATTTGGAGTTTGATGTGCTTCTATAACTAAAGATTTTGGCTGTGACTCCACATTTATTGGAGCCACATCAAACTGACTTTGAAGAGGTGCAGTGACTGTATCTTCACCACCAGTTTGCACAGTGTGTGAACCCTGTGCATCCCCAAGGGTTTTTGGTTTCTTCTTTCTATTATAGGTTTGGAGTGAGCTTGTGTCCCTTACCCTTTTGTCCTGTGCTCTTGGCTGAGAGCTTTGTTCAATAGTCACATCCTTTTGGGAGGATGCAACTAGCAATAAGCTTATGTCCTTATTAAGCACTGCAGTTTGTTGGGAAACTGTAGTGTGGCTAGGCTGGGAAACACTCACCTCTCCAACCTTATCCTTAGGGTTTCTTTGATGTTCACCCTGTCCCTCACCTTTCTTACCCACCTTCACACTCCCCTCTTTTGGTTTGGTGGATTTTACAACTGGCATCTTTTGAGAGATACCTGAGGGGGCTTTCTTGGACTTGGATTTAGAAATTTTTGATGGTTTGGTAGCTTGGGTAGGAAACTGTTGGGTCATTGACACAGTTGCCAGAGCTACACTATAAGGCAAAGAAATTTGTGAGGCTGAAAGAGTAGGGACAGCTGAACTTACCTCACTTACCTGAGGTGCCTCCATAACAGGAAAATAGAAGAGTGACATCTCTTTGTGATGGTTTTTCCTGTTCAAATTTGGAATAATCCTTCTCTCTTGAGCCCAACAATCTAATTTGTTGGTTGGGTTCTCAAGCACAATATCTTCAGAGAGGTGGTTAGCAATCATCATTAAATATCTAGCATAATAAACATTTTTACCCCTCTTATTTAACTCCCCTAACTTAAACCCCAACTCAATTATGATAAGATCACTAAAGTTGAAAAATTTATCAGTAACAAGCATGTAAAGCATGTTAAACATAGAGATATTGACAGAATCAAAATTACTGATTTTACCAGAAAAGACCTTGGTAACTACATCACACAGATAACTCCATTCCTTTCTAAGACCCAACCTCCTAATTTTACTTAATTTAGAAGTAGAGAGTGCATAGTTCATGGAGTTAAGCATGTTAATAATGTCAGTGTCTGTGTGTGGTAAAGTTACAGTATTATCAGGAAAATTTGAAGCATGCTTTAACAATGTCACTATTAACACAGAATTCCTTACATTTAATAGTGAAAGTGATAGTCTTATCAGCTGAGTTGTATGTAGCAGTTGTCTACATCTCTTTAACAATCTCACAGTAGATAGTGGTCTATTCCAGCATGGCATAGTTAAGTTTACAGTTCTTCATAAAATCCATCATCTTGTGGTAGTCACCAAACTGTTGAATCCCCTTGTTCACAAGAGCAGTGAAGTTGTTCTTCTCATAAATAAATCCAGTTTGAGACATTATCTTGACGATATGTGGCATTGCTAGAGAGTAAAAACTTGCAGAGAGAGAGTAAGTGCTTTTGAGAAAGAAAGAAATTAGAGGAGATGATTTGAGAATGATAAAATAAAAGTAATGAAAATGAATTAAGCTTTTATACTATCTCAAAAATAACTGTCAAAAATAATAAAGTAAAATAAAGTAACCAATGAGAATTGCCCAAAGTAGCCGTTTAAAAAAAAAATTAAACTTTAAAAATTCCATCAATTATCTGTCGTGTTATGCTTACAAACTGTAAGTATACTCGATGGATAATGTTTAGAGAATCAACATCTAACAATAAGACAATTTGACGAATGAGGTTAAATCAGTTATCCGTCGAGCCATAAAATATTCCAGAAAAGTAATTGATTTTATTAATAAATAGTATACCGACGGATGATCAAACTCGATGGATAGTGATCATCCGTCGAGATGTAAATTTTGACTTAACCAAAATTTCATCCATGACTGAAAAATCAATTAAATTTTTGGCTGCATTAACACTTGCAAACAATCTATAAAGATTCAAGAGTAATTTAGCATACCTAACTCACTTACCAACCTGAAAAAGGTGGATTCATCCAGTGGCTTGGTAAATATATCTGCAAGCTGCTTTTCACTTGGAACAAAATGTAGTTCCACAATACCATTTATTACATGTTCCCTTATGAAGTGGTACTTGATGTCTATGTGCTTTATCCTTGAATGTTGTACTGGATTTTCAGTGAAGGCAATTGCACTTGTTTTATCATAAAAAATGGGAATCCTTTCAACTTGCAAACCATAGTCTAGCAATTGGTTTTTCATCTACAAAATATGTGCACAGCAACTGCCAGCAACAATATATTCAGATTCAGCTGTAGAAGTAGAAACTGAATTTTGCTTTTTACTGAACCAGGACACAAGCTTGTTTCCTAGAAATTGACAGGTTCCTGTTGTACTTTTTCTATCAATTCTACAACCTGCATAATCTGTATCTGAATAACCAGTTAGATCAAAACCAGAATCTCTAGGGTACTAAATGCCAAGTTTTGGTGTTCCCTTGAGATATCTGAAAATTCTCTTAATAGCTACTAAGTGAGATTCTCTAGGGTCAGCCTGAAATCTAGCACACAAACATGTAGCAAACATTATATCTGGCCTACTAGCTGTTAAGTATAGAAGTGAGCCAACCATGCCCCTATAACTTGAAATATCCACAGACTCTTTCAGTACTGTTTAATTCAAGCTTAGTCACAGTGGCCATGGGAGTTTTTGCAGATGTGCAATCCATTAGATCAAACTTTTTTAAAAGATCATAAATGTATTTAGTTTGACTAATGAATATTCCATCACTAACTTGCTTAACTTGCAAACCAAGAAAGTAAGTTAGTTCTCCCATCATACTCATTTCATACTTATTTTGCATCGATTTGGCAAACTTTTTGCAAAGTTTTTCATCTAGTAGAGCCAAAAATAATGTCATCTACATAAATTTAAACAAGTATACTAGAGCCATTAACATTTCTAAAGAAAAGAGTTTTATCTAGAGTACCTCTAGTGAAGTGATTCTCTAAAAGAAACTTTGACAAAGTGTTATACCAGGCTCTGCATGCTTGTTTCAGTCCATAAAGTGCTTTCAAAAGATAGTAAACATATTCTGGAAAATTTGGATCTTCAAAACCAGGAGGCTGACTGACATAGACTTCCTCCTCCAAATCTCCATTCAGGAAGGCACTTTTGACATCCATTTCATAGAATTTGAAATTAGCATGGGCTGCATAGGCTAAGAAGATTCTGATGGCTTCAAGTCTTGCAACAGGAGCAAATGTTTCATCAAAATCTATTCCTTCTTGTTGACAATAACCCTTATCAACCAATCTAGCTTTGTTCCTGACTACTATGCCATTTTCATCCATCTTGTTTCTGAATACCCATTTGGTATCTATTAGATTCTTTCCTTTAGGCTTGGGCACCAGCTTCCATACCTTATTCCTCTCAAATTGGTTTAGCTCCTCCTGCATAGCTAAAATCCAATCAGGATCCAACAAAGCTTCTTCTACCTTCTTTGGTTCTTCCTTAGAAAGAAAGCTGCTGTATAGACATTCTTCTTGAGTTGTTCTCCTTGTTTAAACTCTGGAAGATACATCACCAATGATGAGCTCAAAGGGATGATCCTTTGTCCATTTCCTTTGTTGAGGTAGATTAGCTCTAGATGAAGAGGCCTCATTTTTGTCTTGATGTGTGATTGAGTTTAGATTATTAGAAACTCCCCCTGAGTTAATGGATCTTTGATTTGAGAAAGGGGAACTTTCTGTAAGTGATCTATTTTGACCTCCAGCTTCTTTTGATGACCCGACGGATGGTGAATTTTGAGTACCGACAGATGAAGCTGGTTGTCTCCGACGGATAAAGCAGATTGTCTCCCGACGGATGAAGCATTATGCAACTCGACAGATGTTGAATTTTATGCTTCATTGGTAGTGGATTTTTCTGCATTATCCTTTGATACTGTTTCTTGATCACTTTCATCATCACTGTCATCACTAATCATCTCCACATTGTCAAATTTGAGGCTCTAATGGTAATCTCCATCTTGCAGTCCTTCAATCTTTTTATCATCAAACACAACATGTATTGATTCCAAAACAATGTTGGTTCTTAGATTGTAGACTCTGTTGTGTATATATTGTGTACTTGATGATTTCATTAACAAAATACCTTGGTAGATTTTACTTAGTGAAAATGTAGCACTCGACGGATAAGGATTATAGTCCCGACGGATGACTCAATATGGTCCCGACGGATGATGATTTATTATCCATCGAGTGAGTAGCTTATGTAACAATAAGTCTATAGCACATTTCTGCATACACCTTTGTATAGATTCTGTAGTAGTATTTAAGTCATGTTGACTTTAACTAGATATGTAGAATAGGTTGATTAATTGTACATAGATGATGACTTGTAATTCTGCATAAATGAAAGGAAGTCAAATGCCAAATAGCTACCGACGGATGATTAACAGAGCTTCGACGGATGATCACAAAGCTGTCGATGGATGATCAACAAAGCTGTCGACGGATGATTAACAAAGCCATCGACGGATGATCATGTACTCAACGTATAAAGAATTCAAACATCTGTTGACAGTGACAACACAGTCATATGCGTCGAGTGTATGCAAATGGAATGTGGTAGCCTATTCAACTAGGTTTTCGAGAACAAAGAAGCATTGCCATTTCCATGCTATTATGAAGATATTCAAAGATGCTGGAATAAAGTAATGAAGTAGCATTGTAATAGACTTGATAGTTTTGTTTTATTATCCTGTCTTATTACTTTGTAATCTTGGTGTTATATAAACCAAGAAGCAGCAAATAGAATAGTAACTAAGGAAGTAAAAAACCGAAGAACCTAGAGAGAAACATGTGTAAGCTGTATTCTTAGCATTTCTCTCATTCTTAGTTATTGTCATTTTTGTAAGCAGCTGTGAGCTTTTTGCACACAGGGTTCTCTCGATATATATTATATATCTCTGGAGGAATCATTCAAATCTACAAGAAAGTTTTTAAAGACTTGTTTTTAATTACTTGTGTTTTGATTCATTTCAAGTGATTATTCTGCATTCTGCTAATCAATTCACACTGATATATATATATTTGAGTTAGAACAATTTTTATTCAAGAAAAAGTTTCAAGAATTCCATTCAACCCCCCTTCTGTAATTCTTGTTATATTGTTAAGGGACTAACAATTGGTATCAGAGCAAGCGCTTGAAGAAAAAAGAGTTTAAAGATCATAACAACACAGCAAGATGAACAAGAAGGATGTTGGAGTCAAGATTCCTTTTCTGAATAAAGATAATTACCATCATTGGAAGGTAAAGATGCATCTTCATTTACTTTATCAAGATGAGGCCTATGTAGACTGCATATAAAGAGGTCCTCATGTACCTATGAGAGCTGCAACTGGAAATGAGCCATCTGTCCCCAAGCCAAGGCATGAATGGTCTAATCCTGATACTGAACAAGTCAGGAAAGATAAGAAGGCCATGAATATCCGGTTCAATGGAGTTGTTGGTGACATGTTTGACAACATCATCAATTGCAAAACTGCCAAGGATGTTTGGGATACTATACAGATTATCTGTGATGGCACTGAGCAAGTTAGAGAAAACAGGATACAACTACTGATTCAGCCATATGAGAATTTTCATAGTGAAGAAAGTGAGTCTCTCACTGACATTTTTAGTAGGTTTTAAAAACTACTAAATGCTCTAAAGCTGCATGGAAGAGTCTATCAGACAAAAGTCTCCAATCTGAAATTCCTTAGATCTCTTCCAAAGGAATGGAAACCAATGAAAGTCTCATTAAGAAACTCTCTAGATTATAAAGAGTTTACTTTGGAGAGACTGTATGGCATCCTGAAGACTTATGAGCTTGAAATAGAGCAAGATGAGGGATGGAGAGAGGAAAGAAGAAAGGAGGATCCATTGCACTAGTTGCTGAATTAGAACAGGAGAAAGAGATGAAGATGAAAGCTGTTGAGTCAACTTCAAGGGTCTGTGAAAACAAGGGCAAGGGGCTGGTGGCAGAAAATGAAGATTCTTTGAGCCAAGATGACATGGAAGATATTGATAAACATCTAGCATTTCTTTCCAGAAGATTTGCCAAGCTCAAGTTCAAGAAGAACTTTGGAGCAGCCAAGCCAAATAGAAACATGGTGGATAAATCAAAATTCAAATGTTTCAAATGTGGCTTGGCAGGGCACTTTGCCAGTGAGTGTAGAAAGTCAGATTCCAGCAAGAAAAAGTTTGAGCCTGTGGATTATAAGCAAAAATACTTTGAGCTGCTCAAACAAAAGGAAAGGGCTTTCATTACAAAAGAAAACGACTGGGCAGCAGATGGTCTGGATGAAGATGAAGATGTCAGCTATGTCAATCTAGCCCTAATGGCCAAGTCTGCTGAAACAGAAACAAGTTCTTCAAGTAATCATGTAATTACTACAAACCTTGCACATTTATCTAAAGCTGAGTGTAATGATGCTATAAATGACATGTCTACAGAGTTATATCATTTGCGTGTTACACTTAAGTCTCTTACTAAAGAAAATGCTAAAATCAAAGAAAACAATTTGTTTTTGAGTTAAAGAAATAATGTGCTAAAGTCTCAGTTCATTGATTATGAAAAATTAAGAATTAAGTGTAAGATTGCCAAGGAGGAATTAACCGAGTCCTTGAAGAAAGAAGAAATTTTGAAGAAGCAGCTCGAGCGTGAACAGGAGGTGATTAAGGCATGGAAAACATCTAGAGATGTCCATGCTCAAATCAGCAAAGTTCAAGGAATCGAGTCCTTCTGTGATACAGCCAGGAAAAAGAACAAGGAGAAGCTAGATCCAAATTTGGTGGAAGGAGTGCTAACAGATGTAGACTCGACGGATGATGAGGGTCATCCGTCGGATAACAAAAAGGGTTATTCGTCAAGTGACATAAATCCTCATCCGTCGAATGTGAACAAGTCTATCAGTAAAGCCAAACTTGTTAAGTTAAATGAAAAGTATGGATCTGTTTCCAAGAATTTTGTTCCAGGAGAATCAAGTCAAGTTAAGAAAGGGAAAAAGGCTAATGTTGGTCATATGACTGTCAGGCAATTGAATGACAGACTTGAAAAGATTGAGGTTAAAACAGAGGCTAAAAGGAAAAATAATAGAAATGGTAAAGTATGGATTAACAAACACAATAACTACACACCTGATAAATATGCTCCTAGAAAAATCTGTGTCAAGTGTGGTAGTGTAAATCATTTGTCTGTTAATTGCAAATCTGCCATGCCTACTTCCATATTTGTGCCACCTCACTTTCCCAACATAAATGTCATGCCTCCTATGCCTATGAATGCTATGCCTACACAGAATATGAATGCACAGTTTGCTAATATGCCATTTGCACCTAATCCTTACTAAGTTGCATTTAGTATGCCACAAATGCCATTTAGCATGCCTTACTGGAATAACATGTTCACTAGTAGCATGCCATTCACTGTTAATCAAAGTATGCATGATAATTCTGTTATGATGAATGGTTTCAAAGGCCCAACTCAAATGACTAAGGATGAATCTGAAATTCCCAAATCGAATGAGATAAAGCCTAAGAAATAGAAAAAGAAAGCTAACAAGGCAGGACCCAAGGAAACTTGGGTACCAAAATTAACTTGATTTGATTTTGATGTGTGCAGGGAAATAGAAAGAATCTATGGTACTTAGATAGTGGTTGTTCAAGATACATGACTGGTGATTCTACCCTGCTCACAGAGTTCAAGGAGAGAGCTGGCCCAAGTATTACTTTTGGAGATGACATCAAGGTTTATACTGTGGGATATGGCTTGATTTCAAAAGACAATGTCATCATTGAGGAAGTTGCCTTAGTGGATGGTCTCAGGCATAATTTGCTGAGTATCAGCCAACTTTGTGATAAAGGCAATTCAGTAACCTTCAACTCAGAAGCCTGTGTTGTGACTAATAAAAGGAGCAACAAAGTGGTTCTCACTGGTATGAGAAAAGGAAATGTGTACCTATCTGACTTCAACTCATCAAATGCAGAATCTGTTACTTGTCTTCTCAGTAAAGCAAGTCAGGATGAAAGTTGGTTATGGCACAAGAAGCTATCCCATCTAAACTTCAAGACCATGAATGAGCTAGTAAAGAAGAAACTGGTTAGAGGCATTCCTCTAGTGGAGTTTTCTAAGGATGGATTGTGTGATGCCTGCCAAAAGGGAAAGCAGATTAAAGCATCATTCAGAAAGAAACTTGATTCAACAATTGAAGAACCTTCGCAACTGCTACACATGGATTTGTTTGGACCAGTCAATGTGTTGTCCATTTCAAGGAAAAGATATTGCCTAATAATTGTAGATGATTTCTCAAAGTTCTCTTGGACATATTTCCTAAAGTCTAAAGATGAGGCTAGTGAAATCATCATCAATCACATAAGGCAAGTCAATAATCATCCTGACTTCAAAGTAAGAAGAATCAGGAGTGATAATGGAACTGAGTTCAAGAATTCTGTCATGAGAGCATTTTGTGAAGAAAATGGAATTTTGCATGAATTTTCAGCAGCAAGGACCCCACAACAAAATGGAGTAGTGGAAAGGAAGAACATATCACTTATTGAAGCTGCCAGAACAATGCTTGAAGAATCTAAATTGCCAAAATATTTCTGGGCTGAAGTTGTAAATACTGCATGCTACACTCAAAATATTTCTTTCATCAATCAAGCAAAATGCATGACTCCTTATCAACTGTTCAAGAACAAGAAGCCAACTCTAAATTTTCTTCATGTCTTTGGCTACAAATGCTATATCTTGAGAAATCAAACTGATCAGAATGGGAAGTTTGATGCTAAAGCAGATGAAGGAATTTTTGTTGGATATGCTGTTGGTAAAGCATATAAAGTCTACAATCTAAGAACCAACATTTTTGTGGAATCAATACATGTTGTGTTTGATGATAAAAAGATTGAAGGACTGCAAGATGGAGACTACCATGAAAGCCTCAAATTTGACAATGTGGAGATGGTTAGTGATGACAGTGATGATGAGAGTGATCAAGAAACAGTATCAAAGGATAATGCAGAAAAATCTACTACCAATGGAGTACAAGATTCAACATCTGTCGAGTTGCAAAATGCTTCATCCGTCAGGAGACAATCTGCCTTATCCGTCGGAAGACAACCTGCTTCATCCGTCGGTACTCAAAATTCACCATCCGTCGGGTTATCAAAAGGAGCAAGAAGTCAGAATAGATCACCTATAGAAAGTTCCCCTTTCTCAATTCAAAGATCCATAAACTCAGGGGGAGTTTCTAATAATCAAAACTCAATCACACATCAAGACAACAATGAGGCCTCATCATCTAGAGCTAATCTACCTCAACAAAGGAAATGGACAAAAGATCACCCATTTGAGCTCATAATTGGTGATATTTCTTCTAGAGTTCAAACAAGGAGAACAACTCAAGAAGAATGTCTGTACAACAGCTTTCTCTTTAAGGAAGAACCAAAGAAGGTAGAAGAAGCTTTATTGGACCCTGATTGGATTTTAGCTATGCAGGAGGAGCTAAACCAATTTGAGAGGAATAATGTATGGAAGCTGGTGCCCAAGCCTAAAGGAAAGAATCCAATAGACACCAAATGGGTATTCAGAAACAAGATGGATGAAAATGGTATAGTAGTCAGGAACATAGCTAGATTGGTTGCTAAGGGCTATTGTCAACAAGAAGGAATAGATTTTGATGAAACATTTGCTCCTTTTACAAGATTTGAAGCCATCAGAATCTTCTTAGCATATGCAGCCCATGCCAATTTCAAGGTCTATCAAATGGATGTCAAAAGTGCCTTTCTGAATGGAGATTTGGAGGAGGAAGTATATGTCAGTTAACCTCCTGGTTTTGAAGATCCAAATTTTCCAAAACATATCTATTATCTTTTGAAAGCACTTTATGGACTAAAGCAAGCATCTAGAACCTGGTATGACACTTTATCAAAGTTCCTTTTGGAAAACTACTTCACAAGAGGTACTGTAGATAAAACTTTATTCTTTAGAAATGTTAATGGCTCTAGCATACTTGTTCAAATTTATGTAGATTATATTATTTTTGGCTCTACAGATGAGAAACTTTGCAAAACGTTTGCCAAACTGATGCAGAGTAAGTATGAAATGAGTATGATGGGAGAACTAACTTACTTTCTTGGTTTGCAAGTTAAGCAAGTTAGTGATGGAATATAAATTAGTCAAACTAAATACATTTTTGATCTTTTAAAGAAGTTTGATCTAATGGATTGCACATCTGCAAAAACTCCCATGGCTACTGCAACTAAGCTTGAATTAAACACTACTGAAAAGTCTATGGATATTTCAAGTTATAGGGGCATGGTTGGCTCACTTCTGTACTTAACAGCTAGTAGGCCAGATATAATGTTTGCTACATGTTTATGTGCTAGATTTCAAGCTGATCCTAGAGAATCTCACTTAATAGCTATTAAGAGAATTTTCAGATATCTCAAGGGAACACCAAATCTTGGCATTTGGTACCCTAGAGATTCTGGCTTTGATCTAACTGGTTATTCAGATACAGATTATGCCAGTTGTAGAATTGATAGAAAAAGTACAACAGAAAGCTGTCAATTTCTAGGAAATAAGCTTGTGTCCTGGTTCAGTAAAAAGCAAAATTCAGTTTCTTCTTCTACTGCTGAAGCTGAATATATTGCTGCTGGCAGTTGCAGTGCACAGATCTTGTGGATGAAAAATCAATTGCTAGACTATGGTTTGCAAGTTGAAATGATTCCTATTTTCTGTGATAACACAAGTGCAATTGCCATCACTGAAAATCCAGTACAACATTCAAGGACAAAACACATAGATATCAAGTACCACTTCATAAGGGAACATGTAATGAATGGTACCGTGGAACTACATTTTGTTCCAAGTGAGAAGCAGCTTGCAGATATTTTTACTAAGCCATTGGATGAATCCACCTTTTCAAGGTTGGTAAGTGAGTTATGTATGCTTAATTATTCTTAAATCTTTATGAGATAATTTGCAAGTTGAAAAGCAGCCAGAAATTTAATTAATTTTTCAGTCTTGGATGAAATTTTGGCTAAGTCAAAATTTACATCTCGACGGATGATCGTTATCCATCGAGTTTGATCATCCGTCGGAATACAATTTGCTAATAAAAGTCAATTATTTTTCTGGAATATTTTATGACTCGACGGATAACAGTTTATCCTCATCCGTCGAATTGTCCTAATCTTAGCCGTTGATTTCCTGAACATTATCCATCGAGTATACTTACAGTTTGTAAGCATAACACGACGAATAATGGGTGGAATTTTTACATTTTATTTTTAAACGGCTATTTTAGGCAATTTTAATTGGCTATTTTATTTTACTTTATTATTTTTGGCAGTTATTTTTTAGATAGTATAAAAGCTTATTTCATTTCCATTGCTTTTCTTTTATAATTCTCAAATTATCTGCTCCAATTTCTTTCTCTTTCAAAGCACTTACTCTCTCTCTGCAAGCTCTTATTCTCTAATAATGGCGCCCGTTGTCAAGATTATGTCTCAAACTGGATTTATTTATGAGAAGAACAATTTCACTGCACAAGTAAATAAGGGGATTCAGCAATATGGTGACTACCACAAAATGATGGATTTTGTGCAGAACTGTAAGCTTAGCTATGCTATGCTGGAATCTCCCACCATTTTCTGTGAGGTTGTTGAAGAGATGTGGACTACTGCCACATACAACTCAACAGATAAGACAATCACACTCACCATTAAAGGTAAGGAATTCTGTATCAATAGTGATGTTATAAAAACATGTTTCAAGATTCCTGATAACACTGTAACCTCAGCACACACTGACACTGACATAATCAATATGCTTAATTCTATGAATTATGCTCTTTCTACTTCTAAGTTAAGTGACATTAGGAGATTGGGCCTTAGGAAAGAATGGAGTTTTATGTGTGATGTAGTGACAAAGGTCTTTTCAGGTAAAATCAGTAATTTTGATTCAGTCAATAACTCCATGCTTAACATGCTCTACATGCTAGTTACAGATAGGTTCTATAATTTTGGTGACCTGGTTTTATTTGAGTTGGGATTCAAACTAGGAAAGTTAAATAAGAGAGGTAAGAATGTGTATTATGCTAGATTCTTTATGATGCTAGCTAATCACCTCTCCGAGGGAGTTGTGCTTGAGAAGCCTAACAACAAATTAGATTGTTGGGTTCAAGAGAGAAGAATCATTGCAGATTTGAACAGGGCAAATCATCACAGAGAAGTGCCACTTTTCTATTTCCCTGTAATAGAAGCACCTCAGGTAAGTGAGTTAAGTTCATCTATCCCTACTACTATTCCAACCTCACTAGTTCCTTTGAATTCTAGTGTAGCTATGGAAACTGAGTCAATGACCCAACAGTTGCCTACCCAAGCTACCAAACCAACAAAAATTTTAAAATCCAAATCAAAGAAAGCCCCCTCTGGTATCTCTCAAAAGATGCCAGTTGCAAAATCCACCAAAACCATAGAGGGGAGTGTGTAGGTGGGTAAGGCAGGTGAGGGAAGGGATGAACATAAAAGAAACCCTAAGGATAAGGATGAGGAGTTGAGTGGTTCCCAGCCTAGCCACACTGCAGTTTCCCAATAAACTGCAGTACTTAAAAAGGATAAAAGCTCATTTCTAGTTGCATCCTCCCAAAATGATGTAGCTATTGACCAAAGCTCTCAACCAAGAGCACATGCCAAGAGGGTTAGGGACACAAGATCTGTAATAACCCCAAATTTTGGAATTTTTGAAACCCTTATGAATAGTGATCTTGCTGAATAAGAAAACTTTTCATGCCACACTATGTAGGGGTTCTTCTATTGTTATTCTGAGATCTTATTAGTACTTTATATGGGATATAAGTGTATGTAAAGATCGTCAGAATCCAAATTCGAACACTTTGATTTTTCCCGAAAATCCACCAGATACAGAAAGAAGTGAGTATAAGGTAACAGGATAAATAGGATTTAAATTCAAGGATTTTAAGAGGGGATCATAAAAAGGAATATAATGTTTTGAGAAAGGTTAAGGAAACCTAAGTAATAAGATCCCGGGTATGATCCCTCAAATGATAAACGAAAACGAAAGTTAAGCGAACCGTATAACAGATCAGCGGTCATTAGCCAAATAATTAAAAGCTAATCAAAGAGATTAGTGGGGTTGTTGTCATCAAACCAATAAGAAGAGGACAAAGGAGGGAGGGTGACATCACATGGTGACATAAGCATGACCAAGCAAGTGTGTTGTTGGATGATTGTGAGCCACACAATATTTACCATGGTAACAACCTAATTAACAAGCAAAACAAGCACAAAAATCAAAAGCAACCAAAACAAAAACATTTTCTTCTTCCCCCACTCTTTGCTCTCGGCTTTTCCATGAAAAGCAAAGGAGAAAATTTCAAAAATCAAGCTACACACCTTCATAATTCAAGAGGTTTGTTTCTTTAGCTTCCATAATTCATAACTAAGATGAGCCATAAGTTTAAGCTCAAGATTCCCTGTTTAACATAGCTAATCAATTCATCAAAGTTCTTGGTGAATAGTGTTTTCAAGAAACTAACTTTGTGTTTTCTTATGTTTTCTTCAAGATCCAAGCTTAGTAAAGATAGTTAGTGGTTATTTAAGGCTTCCTAAGTGATTCTCCAATCTCCAAGGAAGGTATAACCCCTCCAAACCCTAACTTTACTTTGAGTATTAGGTTTGGTTTTGTTTGTTATAGTTCATGAGAGCATGATTCTTGTATTTTTAGAGTTTGGATGGAATTATAATGATTTTGGGTTATAAATCTTGGTTGTTGGTTGATGAACCTTAAGTATAATTAGTGGATCTTGTTTGAGATTGAATAAGTTGGAAAAATCATGAGGTTATGGACTGAGTTAGTAAGGTTTGGGTGAAGTTTGGTGGTATTGGTGGTTATGGGTTGATTTGTGGTTGATTGGAGTAGTTTAAAATTTGGTAATCGCGTAAACATAGCCGTCGTAATGTCCGATTTACTTTAAGACTGTTTTGTTCTTAACAATCAGGACCCGTGAACTCATTGTTAGGTTTTGACCATTGCCATGATTAGATAGTTCATGTTACGAGCTTCATTTTGATATGTGGTTTGTTTGAATCCGATGTACGGTTTAGGAGAAACGACCGTTTTAAGTAACGGCGTTTCGCGACCGAACCATTACCCCTCACCTTACTTTGAAACCTTAGTTAAGGACTTTAAATGACTAATTGGGGTATGAAACAATTATTTTAAATGGATTAGGCAGTTGGTAAGGTACTCGCGAAAGAATCGCTTTCAAATTCTTAATGGTTAATTTATTAAAAATGGTGGAGCTGAGGGTACTCGAGCGACGTAAGTGAATTGTTAAGCGCAAAAGCAAGCGTTAGAGTCTAATTGGTTAAAGTCTAGATTCTTAAGCGACTTTGGTTTAATTTCAACTTATATGTTGTTTATAGGTTACCAGACTCGTCCCAAGCCATTTATAACCCCCAGTCGCTCAGGCAAGTTTTCTACCCGTTATACTGTTGTTGTGATGTAAATATATGTATATGCATTATCTTGTGATAAGTGCATGATTGTTATTAGCAAATTTTGCGATATATTGTAGCATGTGATATGGTATATATGCATGCCTGTTTCATATTCTTGATTTACAAATCTGTTGGTTCAAATGCTTATTAGTTGCATAATACCTATGCTAGAGATAAGCGGTATTTGCGTATACCCCTAGTATAGGGGAGCAAAAGGTGAACTTTTTCTAAAACCGGGAGGCTCGGCTCCCGAGTATAATATATATATATATGAATAGTTTTTAAAACTATTAATCGAATAAGGTTTATTCGATAAGTTTATATTATTTAATGAATATTATTTTGAATATTAATTCGAGGACTTATGACTCCTTTTATTTTATTTAATGAATATTATTTCGAATATTCATTCAAGGGCTTATGACTCAGTTTATATTATTTAATGAATATTATTTGAATATTCATTTGAGGACCTATGACTCCGATTATTTACTAATTATTATTCTTAATTTTATTAAAGAATAATGTGTCGATAATCAAACTCACTTTTGATTATTCAAATAAAGATAGTACTTTCGTATAAGTATATCTTTGGTTATTTAATATTCATTTCAAGTATAAGTTTTAAAACTTTTACTTCAATTATTTTTATAAAGATTATTCTTTATGGGAATATTATTTAAATAATAATATTCAGATATTTTCTAATATATTGGGACTGATTTACTTTATTAAATTAGCAATACTCCAAACACTCTTTAAAGTGTTTTCGAGTCTTTAAAATGATTTTTAAAAGTTAGAGCGGATCCCAAAACTCATTGTTATATATTTAAGATCTTCCTTTTTAAAGGGGATTTAAATACTCGCTCAAAACCAGAGGGATCTAGCTCTGTGGTGTATTTTATATTCGCAACAAGGTTGCGGTTTTGGTAAATGAATTGATTACTTACCCAATATTCGGGAAGTAAGTCCATCTATCGAGTCGGCATAAGCAACATGGGCTCAGTGGGCGTCTATGATAGTGTAAGTGGCTCAGTGGGAGTCCATCAAATGCGTAAGTGGCTGAGTGGCAGTCCAACATAAGGTCCTATTGCGACCAGGGTGATGACCAGTGGGGAATTAGTCCATCTACTAGTAGAAAAGGTTACTTATTGGTATCTTTGCCTGATCAGCAAGATATCAGGTTTATGCCAAGGTTTTCTCCTTTCCAAATTCATTGGATATTGCAACTATGTTTATAATTTTCATAACAGAGGTTTTCAAGGAGTGTATGAAATGTATATATATAGGTGTATATATATCGGGACTTAATGAAGTATCTCGAACTTCATTATTTATAATGATATTCAAAGATTGAATCTATTCAAATCTTGTCTTGTAGTCTCATCTATGTGATGAACTTTTGAAACTAATTATAACTTGAACGGTGGTAGTTCAAGTAGTATTCGGAAAAGATATAAGTATATTGGAGTATCTTGTAACTTCATCTTTTCAACTTATATCTGGTTAATGATTATCTTATGCATGACAAAGATTTTCACAAAAAAAAATGTTGAGACAAGGTTAGATATATGAGATCACCTTGCAACGATAGTTTTATACAGTTATAAACTGGAACTCTGTGTATATTATGCATGGAAGAGGACTTCCAAGATTTTGAAAAGTATATATATACATATATACTGAATATTTTACGACTTGGTCGCGTTAAGATATCAGCTTGGTTCATTTCTTCTTGACCAAGACTTTCATGAGTACTATGAGAATGCTCATATATAGTTAATCATTATACATATTATTTTGGTGGGCTTATTGCTCACCCTTGCTTTCTTCTTTCATCACACAACAACCAATAGAAAAGATGAACAGGACCAAGCTCCCAATTCGCGAGCGGATAGGAAACGTTCCGCAGTTTCCTATAGGCGTTGATGTCGCTGTAGCTGAGGTAGGAACTACCAATAGGCTAGGCTTTCAACTTTTGATGTACCAGACTTATGTATCTTTATCAATTGTAATAATGGCAAAGAAATGTAAATCTATTCAGAAACCCTTTTAAGGTGTAATGGCATATAATTTTGGAATAAAATGACTCGTGTTATTCTTGGATATTCATCTCTGAGACTATAACTTGTGGTGTGTGTGTTTATTATGGGGTCACAGTACAGAGTAGTTGGGTGTTATTAAGGGAAATGGAACTCGTGACAACCCGGATCCCCGACCCCAGATTTGGGGGTGTTACAAGATCACCCCAAAATTATGTCAGAAAGAAGAAATCTAAAACCCTTGGGGATGCACAGGGTACACACACTGTGCAAACTGGTGTTAAAGACACAGTCACTGCACCTTCACAAATTCAGTTTGATGTGGCTCCAATAAATGTGGAGTCACAGCCAAAATCTCTAGTAATAGAAGCACCTCAAACACCAAACTCACCCACAAACTCTCTGGATGTGGATATGATAAACACATCAATTCCTGATTCCCCTTCTTTAACTTTGTTGGGGAAGCTAAAATCTAGTGCAAGTGAGCATCATCTTTTAGATGATTTGTTGGCTCACTTGCCATTTCTTTCAGGAACTGTTGAATCATCTGTGCCCAAAATATCTTCAATCAGCATAGAGTCCATAATAGTTTCCATTCCTAGTTCATTCATTTCTACTCTCTCGATGGATATTGCTCATCCGTCGAGTAGTGATTGTATCCCGACGGATAAGCTTAACAGCAGTTATCCATCGGATAACAAAACCACTAACCCGATGGATATCATTCATCCATCGAGTATCTCTGTACCACCTCAAACTTTATTTATTTCAAGTGCAGAAGAATTAGTTGTTGTACAGTCACTATTAGGATTGAGAGAGAAGAGTGTTTTGAGTGAGAGTCGGGGTTGCTCCCAGGAAAAAAGGAGAGGAAATGAGTGAAACTATGCAGTCCATTCCTTCGGGACTGGCAAAAGAAAGTGAGAGGAGTCCCACCTTAGATGGTGAAGGTGAGGGTGTGAGGGTGGGGAGCCAGGGTGAGACCCTGATGCAACAAAAGAGAGAAAATAAGAGAAATGCAGGTACTGGAGCTATAAGGGTGGATGTCATTGCTAGTGAGTCAATGAATGTCTAGGATGCAGACAGGGAGGGACTATCTCAGCAACCTCAAGATGTTATAGATTCCACCTCCCTTGATGCTGAGGCATTTACTCACCCTGTTCCAGCTTATCAACTTCTAGCTGAACAGGGCAATGACAATGCAGAAATGATGCTCAATCTGGAGCATACCACACAGTCTATGCTAAGGGCTAAGGATGCCATCACAGTTTTGCCCTCTACAGCTAGTGATGTGGATTATGAGACTGGTGGTTCAGCTGATTTCTTTGGTGATGGAAATGGGGATAGAGAAGATGAAGTAATGGACATAGGGGGAGAAGTAGGTTCCAGTTTAAGATTAGGTATGCCATCATGGGCATTTTCAAAGCACTGTGATGAGCACTACTTCAAGACAACCCTGATCCAACTAATCAATTAGACAAATACTGCTCTTCAAACCACTAAAAATGCCAGCACCAAGAACCTCCTTCAGGCACATTTAGCCTCTCTGCAACTTCAACAAATTCAAGGCTTCCAACATGCTAGGGATGTAAACACCATCAAGGGTGATATTAAGGAGATGAAGAAGGCCATTTCAGACAAGATGGATTCCAAGCTTCCAGAAGCTACAATGCTTGACATCAAGAGGCAATTAAGAAAAAATTCTGATCTTGCAACCAAGATAGATGCCTTGGATACAAGATTGACAGCCATGGAAGCATCTTTAATAGCCATTCATCTTCATCAAACCCAACAGACAGATTTACTTCAAAAACTGGTAGCTGCTCAAACCTCCTCCTCTACTCAACTTGATGATAACAAAAAGGGAGAGAAAGGACCAAGTGAGGGGGAGAGGCTTCAAATTCAAATTAGTAAAGTAATTGTGCCTTCAATTACTATCTCAAAGCCACCAATTACAGATAATATAGATCTGATAAATGCAGCAGCAGCCAACATTAGAGCAGCTGAAATGAAGCAGTTGAAGCCAATCAACTGGGAGAAGATTGATGAGGATATACAAAGGAAATTTGAGCTAGTAAAGTAGCCAAAAAAGTCAGCCATCCATCACTCTCAAATCAAATAGATTTCTGTGAATGAGATGAGCATGAACTATCTGGAAAGGGGACAGTCATCCTGCATCAAATCTCCAAAGGCTGAAATAATTCTGAAACCAAGGGTGAACTATCCAAAATCATCATTGAAGAACCCTTTGGATACTGGGTATGAGACACATAAGCCTGATGAGAAGAAACTTCTGTCAAGGTCAATTTCCTTCTACAAAGATCTAGTTGATTCAGCTTTGATAAAGAGAATTGCTAAAGTTTTCAGGAATGGGAAAGAAATTTGTGTAGTGGCTGGACACCCTCAATTTGTTGAAGCAAAGAGAGAAGAAAAGGCTAGATTGAAGCAGGAAAAGAAGTAAGCTGCTCTAGATGCTAAAAAGGCTAAATAAAAGAAAGAGCAAATTACTATCTTGGCCAAGCTACATGCTGTAAATTCATCACAACAAATTACTGCTCAGCCATCTGAAATCATTGAATCTCAAGATCCAAAGAAGCAAGTGGAACAACAGAAGAAAGCTCCAAAAATCAAGGAATTGGCTAAAAGAACCAAAAGGAAACTGGACATTGTTGATAAGGAATTGGAGAATCAGTTTCCCAAGGAATCCACTCCAACTACAACTCAAGCATCAAAACCCTTTGTGGTATTTGAAGATATCAAGGTGGTGGATCCTTACAGGAACATTCATGGTGAACCTATTGTGCCTAAGGATGAACCAATAGAATGGGAGAACATACCAATTCCTGACTTCAATCTGCCAATCCTTAGCAAGCCAAAAAGAACAAAGTCAAGAGCAGTCAAGAAAGTGAAGTTGTCACCTCTCAAATCCAAATCTCTAGTCAAAGCTCAATCTAAAGCCAATAAGGGAGATTACCTGTACTTATATTGTAATATCCGGGATATATCGTGTAATTATTTTTGCTAATTAAATAATTATTATGTGTGTTCAGTATCTATTCTGTGAATTAATTGCTAAGTGTTATTTGTATTTGGATATTCAAAAATAATATTAATTGAGTATTTTAATTTTTATATGTTCAAAATAAAATATAGATAATTGTCATATCTTCCTAATTATCTTTATGTTAATTTATGAATTTATAAGAATCATATGAAATTTATAAAATCTTTTTCCGGGTATTTAAAATCTATTTTATAAAAACGGGAACCAACCGACGTCACTCGTTGTTACGTTTTTGGAACCCGAAACTCTTCCGAGAACTCCTTCCTAACCCAATTGTAATATTCCGAGCATTTTCCATGTTTCAACTTTTTCGATCCGGCGTACGGTTTGTCCAGCGCAGGTCCTGACGCAACATTTTCGATATAATATTCGTTTCGGTAGATCAATAAAACTTGTATTTTCGATAAACGGGAGATTTTTATTAAACTATCACAATTATGACTTCGTAATACGTGTAACCAGGTGCTGAGACCAAGATCGCAGTACAAATTGTACTGATTTGGATAATTATCCCGAAAACCGATACCGTTTGGATCAGTTTTTACAAATAAACGTACCGTTTTATATCCGGAATGATCCAACAGGATACTAATCTTCCGTAAATATAGATAGCCTTTTACCGTATTTTATTTCGTATCAAAATCATTTGCAGACAGATAAATATATAATTTTACAGAGAAAAATCATATATTCATAAACTGTTCCAAGAAACAAACCAACTTTTGAAGGTGTTATTGATCTTTGTTGGAAAAGCTCGAGTATCAGATTTGAAGGTCTTGAAGAGCTCTATCAGATTCCATAACCTGTTTTTCTGCAGAATCAATGGTTAATTTTATATAGTTTTATTAAATTTCGAATTATTTTGATTAAAAATATGAATTTATGTTCGGATGATTGTTTGTATGATTTGATGATTGCATGTTGTAGAGCTTGTTTTCCTGATGATTTTGGTATATTATACGTCTGATTTGGAGTTCAATAACATGTTCAAATTTGAGTTTAATTTTTGAATTTTAAAATTAGGGTTTATAACCCGTATGAATGTTTCCAATTGAAATTTGGGGATTTTTGATTTAGGGGTTATTAGCTGTTGATTTATAGTGGGTTGTGTTCCTTATGAAATTTGCAATCGATTCATATATAGCTCGTTAACAGAGGATTAGTGAATCGAAGGAATTGTGTTTTGAAGGTTTACGGTGTTCGTCGGAAATCGGCGATGTTCTTGGCCAATTTCCGGCCAGAACATGAATGATTAGAATGATTTGTTTGCATGAATATGTTCCAGGTGAAGTGTAGTTGTGATCTGGACAGTTTGGTGGCCTGAGGTGGCCGGAATCATGTTCTCCGGCGAAGTCGACGGCGGGGCTGGCAAAATTGCAAACAGGCCCCCTGTAGTTTTAAAAACAATACAGTTAGGTCCCTGAAGTTTTCAGACTTTGCAAATTTAGGATTCCTGTTTTAAAAATATTTAAAAATCATATTTCCTATTTATTTTTATTATAAAAATTCGTTTTTAATTTTTGAAAATTCTAAAAATTATTATTTTAATTCCAAAAATAATTTTTAATTCAAAAATAAATCTGAATTAATTAGTTAATTAATTTCAGTTAATTTTTAGTTGATTAATTGGTCAATTAATTTGAAAATTAATTGATTAATTGATTTGATTAATTATTAATTGATTTTAATTAATTATTTAAAAATGATTTAAAAATTCCAAAAAATAGTTTCGAGCTTTAAAATATTATTCTAAATTATTTCCAAGGCTCGATAATTATTATAAAATTGTTTCGAAGCCAGAATTTGCTAACCGAACCCTGTTTATTTACTCGAAATTGATCCAACAACCCGTTTTAATTCCGAAAAATATTTTAAAAATCATTTTAAATACCAGAAAGCCTATTTATGACCCGAGACTTCTTTATAAATGATATGTCATTGATTACGTGATGTATTATGTGTTATACGTGACTTGTGGATTGACTATCGGTCTATATATTCGGTGTTTACTTGATTATTGCGTAACTTTCAATCCGTTAATCGGATTTGGGTGAAACGAAGGGTAGATAGAAGTATGTAGTGAATAAAATCGTATGAGTTGGTTATTGATAAATATATATGATATGTGAGCAGAAGAGGCAAGACGTAGGAAGGGGAAACAGGTAGTTGAGGAGTAAGACGATTGTGATTGGAAGCGAGTGCAGAGTAGTAAGTTAACTTATATCCACTTGGAATGCTTTATTACAAGCTTAAATTGGTGTTTTGGACTCAAGTTGTTGGTATTTTGATGTGTTTTTGTGTTATTGCATTTCAAGTATCAGTTAAATAATGAACAGAGCTTTTAAAGGAAATATGATGAAAAATGATCAGAATTGGAATCCAAGGCCATTGTCAAGTTGTAGAGAATCTCGTTAGCTTCGCGTGGGCAGTTGAATCGCCTAATTCTGACGAGTAGAACTCAAGTTATGGCTAAAACACAATTCATCAGAATATTTTCCCAGTCAGTAGCTGAGCGCCCGCTCAGCAGAGCTGAGCGCCCGCTCAGAGAGCTGAGCGCCTGCTCAGGAGAGCTGAGTGGCCGCTCAGGGCGCGGCTGGTCGCTGATTTTGCTGAAAAAGCCTTTTTTGAGTGGAATTTGACGATTTTAAGGGTCCAGGTCCACTAGGGGCGTATATAAACTTAAAAAAAAGGGTTTTCATTATCCGGGAAGATTGGGATACCAAGGAGAATGCCTAGAAGCACAGAACAACTCCGAAAAAGAAGATCTTGTTTTCAACTTGTGATTCTTTGAATTATTTGTAACTTTGGATGCTCGTTTTTGTTCTTGTTGAACCTAGATCTCGTTTATTCATACTTTGATTATTATTCAGTTTATTAAGACCTTGTTTTATACCATGCTTTCATTGGAACCCATGGTGACGATGAGTTCGATTATGGGCTAATCGTTGTTATGGGGTTTTAGCGGATTTACTTATGGATTTCAATAATTAATTGTTTCGATATCTTGGTGTGTGGTGATTGTATGATATCCTAGTATTGGTTGTGCTTTTTCGTCTTATGTGTATAGCTAACATATAAGATAGCGTGTTAATCTCTATTGAAGCGACAGTGAATATAGAGGTTTAGAACTTGCCATGCTAGCCCAGGTTCATGTATGTGTATGCATGATTTGTAGGTAACTCTAACCGTTTTACTTGCCCTATGTAATCATTATGGATAACTTGTGCTTAAACCGTTATATTATCAAATTCTATAGACATATAGGGTCTCAATATAATTGGTGCCTATTCAGCTTCTATCTCTTTTGTGGATGTCTGGTAGAATGGTACTCGTGCAACGAAAGTTGGCGTTTATCAGTTTCGTGTTATCTGTTTAGTATCATCACCATCACATGCTAAAGTTTAAGAACGAAAAGGCTATTGAATGAAGTAGTAATGAAGTTAGAATCCCATGTTTGTCATATATAGTAGTTCAACCTCAATTCTCTTAGTTAATGTTATTTAGTATAATCTCTTGGTTTAATAAAAACCCAATTTGTTATTTGTCTTAGCATTGAGCGATAACCATACATTGTTGCATAGGTGCATAAATTGAATTTAACCTAAACCAGTCTCTGTGGGAACGAATCTGATTTATATCTTATACTACTTACGAATGCGTATACTTGTGTGAATATTAGCACGTGTTTTCGCCCTAACAAGTTTTTGGCGCCGCTGCCGGGGACTCAGTGTTAATTTTTAGTTTATGTGCTTGTCATCAGTGGTCGTTAAAGTTCACTGACTCGGATTTTTTTACTTTCACAGTTTATTTGTTTGTGTTTCAGGTACTCATTACAATGGGAGATCCAGCAGCACGAACGAAAGCCTTGATGGATTTTTCTCAACCCAAGATCAATGACATTCAATCTAGCATTGTCCAGCCAGCTATCACAGCTAATACCTTTGAGATCAAGCCTGGCATAATTCAATGGGTGCAGAATTCAATCCAGTTTGGGGGTTCTTCAACGGAAGATCCCAATATGCACATTAGGGATTTCATTGAGATCTGCGACACCTTCAAGTTCAACGGTGTTTCTGAAGATGCTGTGAAGCTGAGACTGTTCCCATTCTCTTTGAGGGACAAGGCTAAGAGCTGGTTACACTCTCTACTAGCTGGTTCAATTACTACTTGGGAGGATCTTGCTCAGAAATTCCTTACTAAATTCTTCCCTATGGCGAAGACAGCTGCAATCAGAAATGTTATTACTCAATTTGCGCAGCAAACGGGAGAATCGCTAAGTGAAGCTTGGGAGCGCTACAAGGAGATGCTTATGAAGTGTCCTCATCATGGAATTCCTGATTGGATGATCATCACTTGTTTTTACAATGGGTTGGGAGCACAGTCCAGACCCATGCTCGATGCAGCATCAGGCGGAGCATTATGGGCAAAGAGCTATGAGGAAGCTTATGATCTAATTGAACTGATGGCTACTAATAAATATCAGTATCCAACCCAGAGATATCCACAGGGCAAGGTAGCAGGAGTTCTTGAAGTGGATACAGCTACGACTATCACTGCTCAACTAAAGGCGTTGTCTATGAAGATCGATTCTCTGGCTAACTATGGTGTTAAGCAGATAATTAGTATTTGTGAGCTGTTTGCAGGTCCGCATGGGACAGAGCAATGCGCTATATCTAGCGACTCAGCTCAGTTTGTGAGCAACTTTTAGAGATCGCAACAACCAGTTCCAGACACTTATCATCCTGACAACTAGAATCATCCTAACTTTAGCTGGAGCAACAATCAGAATGTGATGCAACAGCCGTTCCAGCCGTTTGGAAATAAGTTGTTCAACTCTCTTGGTTTTCAGCAACAACTCCAACTTCAACAACAAACTCATGATGCAGGTCTATCTTCGAATGAAAAATCTGAATTAGAGGAGTTGAGGCTTATGTGCAAAAACCAGGCTCTTATATGCCAAAGCCAAGCTGTTTCTATCAAGACTCTGGAGAACCAAATAGGGAAAATTGCTAATGCCTTATTGAATCGACCACCAGGAACGCTTCCTAGTGATACAGAAGCCAATCCAGGAAAGAGGGAAGTTGAAGAACATGTGAACGCCATCACCTTAAGGTCTGGAAAGGTCGCAAGCCCCCAAATTCAGCAAGACGAAGAGCCTGAAAAATCTCAAGATTCAGAAAATGCAGTTGTGGCTGAAGAAGATGTGCAGAAGGAAGTAGAGGTGGAACCAAGGAAGACTACTGTGGAACACACTCCTCCTGAGGATAATACAGGGGAGAAACAGATTTATCCTCCACCTCCTTTTCCTAAAAGGCTGCAGAAAAAAAGCTGGATAAGCAGTTTAAGAAGTTTCTGGAGGTGTTCAAGAAACTTCATATCAACATACCTTTCGCTGAAGCTCTTGAACAGATGCCTAGCTATGCGAGGTTTATGAAAGGTATTCTCTCTCGGAAAGTGAAGCTCGATGACTTAGAGACCGTTGCTCTCACGGAGGAATGCAGTGCTGTGCTGCAACAGAAGTTGCCTCTGAAGCTTAAAGATCCTAGAAGCTTCACTATTACTTGCACCATCGGAAACTTGTCATTCGACAAGTGTTTATGTGATTTAGGAGCTAGCATCAATCTGATGCCCTTATCTATCTTCAATAAGCTTGGTCTGCCTGATCCGAAACCAACATACATGTCATTGCAACTAGCTGACCGTTCCATCGCTTATCCACGAGGTATAGTGGAGGATGTCTTGGTCAAGGTGGATAAACTCTTCTTCCCTGCTGACTTTGTGATTCTTGATTTCGAGGAAGATAAGAAGATTCCCATCATCTTGGGAAGACCATTATTGGCTACAGGCCGAACTATGATCGATGTGCAAAAAGGAGAGCTTATGATGAAGGTTCACGATCAAAAGGTCACTTTTAATGTGTTCAAGGAAATAAAGTTACCCACAGCTAAAGAGGAGTGTTTTAAAGTAGAGCAACTGCAGGTTTTGAATGCACCTCCGTGGAAGAGGAAGTTGGATGTTCCATTCGATTCTCTTGGGTTAGCAGAGCTGAAAATTTCTCAGGAGCGTCTCAAGCCGTCTATTGAAGATGCCCCCACACTTGAGCTCAACCCACTACCAGATCACTTGAGTTATTCATTCTTAGGTGCACCCCCTGACAAGGGGTTGGGATATATCTTTGATGATGAAGAGGGTAGCTGAACGGATCCCGTAGTGCCTACAGAGGGTTCTTCTCATGTGCAGCAGGTAGTTGATAGGACTGGTGTTGGTGATGAGCAGTACAGGCGAGTAATTAGGCGTATGGGGGCCATGCACGACATTCACCGTCATTTTGCTGAAGATTTGACATACGCTTTCGGTACTATTTTCCGAGACACTAGTGGCGAGGTTGATTGGCCACCTGATCCTCCACCCGACGAGGGTGAATCTCCCGCTAATTAGGTATGCCTGAAATCCTTATTATTGCCTTCAATGAGGACATTGAAAATTTTAAGTTTGGGGGTGATAATGTAAGGATTAGTAGTGTGTGTCCATATGGATTCATATAGATTCATGTTGCATGTTTAGTTGTAGTTCATTCATATTTTTACATGACTGTTCATTTAGGACATATTTGTTTGTTTTTATGTGATTTCATATAGTTACATTTGCATGCATATTTAGCATGATCCCTTAAGATGGACTATGATATTTGATAAGTTGATGTTGATTTGAGTATGGTGATGATGAATAGAGGGATGTTTAAGTCCGAATGAATTGATTTGCATGCCAGAAACAAATATTTTCACAAAATCTTATAGGGTTGCTTTTGATCAAGGTCATGATCATACTTGTTTGTTGTTGAGATTTAATCACTTGGTTATATTTAGAATTTGTGATATTCTCGTAATGACGTAAAAACACTGATTCTTTTATCTGGAGAAAAACTTGGATTTCATTGCTAGTTGTTGTAAGGCTAGGCGTCAATTGGCTAGTAGTTGGCTCATATTTTTATGAGTAGTCTAGGGTTGAATGAGATGGAGCGAAACGCACTCATTCAGAAATTGTTGAAAAAAAAAAGAAAAAAAAAGAAAAAAAAGAAAAAAAAAAGAAAAAACAAGAAAGAAAAAGGAGTATGTGTTTATGCATAATTGATCAAGAGTGAGCTCTTTAATACTCGAGTTATTAAGTTCTAGGGGACTTTGTGCCTAGTGACCTAAGGCTTTTATAGTCTGGGATCCGCTAACCTAACGCTCGCTACATGGGTATTATTGTATAAGTCTTTTGGGACCTCATTCATTGCACGATCAAATAAGCATCTTTGTTATGTGTTCAATAATAGTGTGAATCCTTGTATAACTCTAGTAGAAAGGAGGTGTTGTGAGTCATAATGCGTTTATTGTCTATTCTGTTTATAAACTTTTGATTGTTTCGATGATAGATAAGTTATGCTTATTGATCTAGTATCGAGAGTATATCTGTTAAGCATCCACACATGCACGTTTCTGGTTTGTGAGTTGGTTTGTGGGATTTATTCGAGCTCTGTTTAAAGTCATTACATTCTTAGAGGCATTGGCTTATTCATTTGGTTATGGTTATTCTGAGGGGATCGATTACATTATCATTTAGTTGCATTCCCGTAGTTGCATTCATGTATTAGGTTTATTTTGTAGTTTTGAGTCTGTTTATGCTTGAGGACAAGCATCGATTCAAGTTTGGGGGTGTGATAAGTGGATTTTATATCCACTTGGAATGCTTTATTACAAGCTTAAATTGGTGTTTTGGACTCAAGTTGTTGGTATTTTGATGTGTTTTTGTGTTATTGCATTTCAGGTATCAGTTAAATGAAGAAAAGAGCTTTTAAAGGAAATATGATGAAAAGTGATCAGAATTGGAAGCCAAGGCCATTGTCAAGTTGTAGAGAATCTCGTTAGCTTCGCGTGGGCAGTTGAATCGCCTAATTCTGACGAGTAGAACTCAAGTTATGGCCAAAACAAAATTCATCAGAATATTTTCCCAGTCAGTAGCTGAGCGCCCGCTCAGAGAGCTGAGCGGCCGCTCAGGGCGCGGCTGGTCGCTGATTTCGCTGAAAAAGCATTTTTTGAGTGGAATTTGATGATTTTAAGGGTCCAGGTCCATTAGGGGCATATATACTTAAAAAAAAGGGTTTTCATCATCCGGGAAGATTGGTATACCAAGGAGAATGCCTAGAAGCACAGAACAACTCCGAAAAAGAAGATCTTGTTTTCAACTTGTGATTCTTTGAATTAGTTGTAACTTTGGATGCTCGTTTTTGTTCTTGTTGAACCTAGATCTCGTTTATTCGTACTTTGATTATTATTCAGTTTATTAAAACCTTGTTTTATACCATGCTTTCATTGGAACCCATGGTGACGATGAGTTCGATTATGGGCTAATCGTTGTCATGGGGTTCTAGCGGATTTACTTATGGATTTCAATAATTAATTGTTTCGATATCTTGGTGTGTGGTGATTATATGATATCCTAGTATTGGTTGTGCTTATTCGTCTTATGTGCGTAGCTAACATATAAGATAGCGTGTTAATCTCTATTGAAGCGACAATGAATATAGAAGTTTAGAACTTGCCATGCTAGCATAGGTTCATGTATGTGTATGCATGATTTGTAGGTAACTCTAACCGTTTTACTTGCCCTATGTAATCATTATGGATAACTTGTGCTTAAACCGTTATGTTGTCAAATTCTATAGACATATAGGGTCTCAATATAATTGGTGCCTATTCAGCTTCTATCTCTTTTGTGGATGTCTGGTAGAATGGTACTCGTGCAACGAAAGTTGGCGTTTATCAGTTTCGTGTTATCTGATTAGTGTCATCACCATCACATGCTAAGGTTAAGAACGAAAAGGCTATTGAATGAAGTAGTAATGAAGTTAGAATCCCATGTTTGTCATATATAGTAGTTCAACCTCAATTCTCTTAGTTAATGTTATTTAGTATAATCTCTTAGTTTAATAAAAACCCAATTTGTTATTTGTCTTAGCATTGAGCGATAACCATACATTATTGTATAGGTGCATAAATTGAACTTAACCTAAACCAGTCTCTGTGGGAACGAATCTGATTTATATCTTATACTACTTGCGAACGCGTATACTTGCGTGAATATTAGCGCGTATTTTCGCCCTAACAAATACCAGGCAAGTGTTCTGAACTTTCTCGAGATATTGTAGTACTTGATAGTCCTGTTGATATTGCAAGTGCTTTGAAGCACTGAAACCTAAACCCTGATTCCAGTTATTGTTCTTGAGCCGTAAACCTTATTCTTTCTAAGCCATTGACTATTGTATACCCAAACACGAACCACAAATCTACGATACTACTCCACAAATACATACAAACAAAATCCCAACCACTGAACTGAATTACTTATATACTCAACCCATTGTATCTTATGCTTTGAAAGGACCAAATCTTTGAAACCCTGAAATGTTGATTCCTTTGCTATCCAATTCTTTCATTATCCAGCATCCAAGCTTTGAAATTTACCTTATTGATCCTTACAAGGATTAAAACCCTTTTATTGTTAAACACTCACTGTTGTTAATGATTCTGGTTATTGTTTATTATTGTTTATTATTGTTTATTATGTTATTATGTTAGAATTGGATTGTTTTTATAAAGTTGTGGACCAGATTCGTGGTCAGACCATATAATGGTCAAGTTAGGCCAATGTGTGCCTTGGATCCAGTAGTTAGAGCAATGTTGTGTGCTTTGCTCGGGGTTAGTGCGTGACTGATCAGCAGCCTAACCTTGTTTTTTTTAAAATAAAAATATAGTATCCAATTCTAAATCATAATCCATTGTTCACTTGATATCATAACCATATTCACTTGATGATCATTATTCTCAGTTTTGTCATTGTGACTTGCTGAGCTAGTTAGCTCATTTATGCGATATTGTTTATATTCTTTCCAGTTAAAAAAGAACCAGTTAGTAGCATGGATCCCCAGTCCAGCGCGAGAGCTAGGGATTAAGGTTGAGGAAGCTGAGCTAGTAGGCTTCTTTTGGAATAAAATTAAGTTCGTAAAAGTTTGTAATAATGTTTAATACTCAGTTTGAGTTTGAATGATTGGGATTTGAACGATATGTAATATAAGTAGATGTGTTTGGCTTGTTTGCATACTTTAACCTGTTGCGATCCGTGGTAGTTGATAAGTAGGGTCACTGCATATTATTATTATCTTGATTATTGATATAAGCAGGTTATAAATAAGGTGTGTGTGGACCCCAAACTTCTGACCCGGGTTTGGGGGGCGCCACAGGTTTGGTATCAGAGCTATAGGTTATAAGTCACTGACACAAGCCTAGGTTGACGGGAATGGGTAGAGGGTTAGGATTAGGAGTAAGTAATAGAATGATAGAACGTCGAGAGGTTAAGTGTTATGGTATAACTAGTAGTAGTATAATTCGCGTCATAGTTCGAGATTCTTATACTTCGATATAATTCCAGATAGCAGCGATGGCCGACTCTTTTATTCCCATATCAGCTGATCACTCAAAGCCTTCAGTTGGAGCACCAGCATCAGATCCACGTCCTGTTATTCCACCAACATTGGCTATTTTACCTCCACCGGTGTTGCAGCCCGTACCACTGCAGGCTATTCCACCCCCAGGCATGAGGCCACCTGTCAGAGGACCCCCACCAGCTGATTCAGATTCCACTGGGCATTCAGTTGCGAGTGCCCCATTCCAGTCTACATTGCCCCCAGTTCCTTATTACCGGTATGAGGCTCTTATATTGGAGCGTGATTCCTTGTTGGCTCAGATTAGGGAGCTACAGCATATCATTAGGACTACAGATGTTGATCGTGGTGTGAGGGAGCTTCGAGAGGAGATTCATGTGACATAGAGGGTTCTTGAGGCTCGGCTACATGGAGCTACGCTACCTGGAAGAGGCTCTGATGCACTGATGGGTTGGGCTACTGAGGTGATGGAGGACTTTGAGAGGCTGGCAGGACCAGAGTTTCCTTGGAGTTGAGACAGAGATTCAGAAATGGAGATGCTGAGCAGTGTTGTTATGGTTGTATAGTATGTACAGTAGTGTGTAGTGTGTATCAGTAGACTTTTGAGTTGTATTTATAGACTAGCGATGCTGACTAGTGAGTAGGTTGTTGTACACTTTTGCTTTTACTTTCGAAGCATCTTTACGCTTGTACTACCTAAAACTTTTGATCTATATACATCGGTACCTTTTCTTTTCCAGCATTGTCATTTACTTTATTGTACCTATTTTACTTTACCTTTTTTATTACACCAGTTATACCCTGTGATACCATGTATCCTCTTTTCCATAACTGTTTATATTCTGTAAAGAAGCATGCAATTTACATAGTTACAACTGTTTTCAAAAAGAGATATTCCTGCTTTACAAAACTTTTCTTTTATGCAAAAGATTTGATTCAAAAGCTAAATAAGTTGCTTGATTCTTTACAGAATATGCCTCCCAGAAGAAATACCCGCACCAACACCCAGAATGAAGAAACCAACAACAACAACCAAGATGATACAAACCCGAATGTGAACTCAGGACCCATAGACCCAGCAATAGCCCAGATTCTTCAAATCTTGGCCCAACAAACAGTTCACCTGGCACAACAACAGCAAAGGCAGACCAATCCCCAGGTAAATTCTAAAACTTTTTAGGTAATAAACCCACCAGAATTCAAGGGTTCCTTAGAGCCGATTGAAGCAAATGTGTGGTTAAAGGAAATAGAGAAGGCATTTGCCTTAGTGAAGGTGAAGGAGGAACAGAAAGTTGAGTTTGCAAGTTACTATCTGAAGAATGAGGCCACCTACTGGTGGGAGATGGTGAAGACAGTGGAAGGTACATATGTTATTACTTGGGAGAGGTTTAAGGAATTGTTTCTAGAAAAGTTATTTCCCCAGTTTGTTCAGGATTAGATAGAGCTGAAGTTTTTAGAATTAAAGCAAGGGAACATATCGGTGGCAGATTATGAAAGTAAGTTTGAGGAATTGTCAAGGTATGTGCCGTCGTATGTAGATGCTGACCGGAAGAAAGCCAAGAGATTCCAGCAAGGCTTGAAGCCATGGATCAGAGGGAAGGTAGCTATTTTTGAATTGGAGACCTATGCAGGAGTCGTACAGAAGGCTATGATTGCGGAGATAGAGAGTGAGATGTCCCAGAAGGAGAAAGAAAGCAAGAAAAGGAAAGTTGAGGGAAGTGAGGGTCAGCCACAACCAGGGAAGTTTCCAAATTTTAAGAAGGGCAAGTTTCAGCCAGGGAGAAATTTTAATTTCAGGAGACGGAATGCAGGAGATGGAGGCCAGAGCAACCGTCCAGCTAATACAAATCAGCCAAATAAGTTGAGATTAACTTTTCCAGATTGTCAAGTATGTGGAAAGAAGCATGGAGGAGTTTGTAACAAGTTGAATGTGGTATGTTTTCAATGCAACCAGAAAGGGCACTATTCGAGGGACTGCCGAAATCAGCCAGCTAGAGAGCCAGCAAATAAGGATCAGCCTATCCGAAATCCAGCAGTGAAGGTTCTAGCCATTGGATTTATGTGCTTCAAATGTGGAAAGCCAGGACATATGTCCAGGGATTGCAAGACACCAGCTCCAGTCAGTAATGCATTGAGGATTATGGGATCTACCCCAATAGTGAATGAGACTCCAAGGGCTAGAGTATTTGACATGTCTGTGAAGAATGCGATCCAGGATACGGATGTCATGGCAGGTACGCTTAACGTGAATTCTTTATGTGCCAAAGTGTTAATAGATTTGGGAGCAACTCGATCGTTTGTTTCACAAGATTTTGTTAGTAAGTTAAATTGTCCAGTTGAGTATTTAAATGAAATAATGACTGTGGAATTAGCAAATCAAGAACGTGTAACTGTGAATCAAGTTTGTGGGAATTGTGAGGTTGAGATTTCAGGTAGTAAGTTTTGTGTAGATTTGATACCATTTAAGTTAGGAGAATTTGACGTTATATTAGGGATGGATTGGTTATCTAAGCACGATGCCCAGATAGATTGTCGAAATAAGAAGGTAATGGTAAAGATGCCTGATGAAAGGATAGTAACGTTCAAGGGCCAGATGCAAGTAAAGAAGTTCTTAACAATGATTCAAGCTAAGAAGTTATTACGGCAAGGATGCGAGCATTTTGTAGCATATGTGATTGATAGAAGATATTCCAGTAGTAAAGGAATTTCCAGACGTGTTCTCGACGAATTGCCAGGACTTCCTCCAGATAGAGAAATTGAATTTGCGATCGACTTAGGACCTGGAACAGAACCAGTATCCAAGTTCCCGTATAGAATGGCGCCCGTTGAGATGAAAGAGTTAGCGAAGCAATTGCAAGAGCTGTTAGAGAAAGGAGTAATCAGACCCAGTGTGTCCCCGTGGGGTGCACCGGTATTATTTGTCAAGAAAAAAGATGAAAGCATGAGACTGTGTATCGACTACAGGGAGCTCAACAAGCTTACGATCAAGAACAAGTATCCGTTACCTAGAATTGACGATTTCTTTGACCAATTGAAGGGAGCCAAATATTTCTCCAAAATTGATTTAAGATCGGTGTAATATCCGGGATATATCGTATAATTATTTTTGATATTATTATGTGTGCCCAGTATCTATTCTGTGAGTTAATTGTTAAGTGTTATCTGTACTTGAATATTCAAAAATATTATTAATTGAGTATTTTAATTTTTATTTGTCCAAAATAAAATATAGATAATTGTCATATCTTCCTAATTATTTTTATGTTGATTTATGGATTTATAAGAATCATATGAAATTTCTAAAATCTTTTTCTGGGTAATTAAAATCTATTTTATAAAAACGGGAACCAACCGACGTCAACCGTTGTTACGTTTTTGGAACCCGAAACTCTTCCGAGAACTCATTCCTAACATAATTGTAATATTCCGAGCATTTTCCATGTTTCGACTTTTTCGATCCGGCTTACGGTTTGTCCTGCGCGGGTCCCGTCGCAACATTTTCGATACAATATTCATTTCGGTAAATCAATAAAACCCGTATTTTCGATAAACGGGAGCTTTTATTAAACTATCCCAATTATCACTTCGTAATACGTGTAACTAGGCGCTGAGACCAAGACCGCAGTACAAATTGTACTAATTTGGATAATTATCCCGAAAACCGATACCGTTTGGATCAGTTTTTACAAATAAACGTACCGTTTTATATCCGGAATGATCCAACGGGATACAAATTTTCCATAATTATAAATAGCCTTTTACCGTATTTTATTTCGTATCAAAATCATTTGCAGATAGTTAATTATATAATTTTCAGAGAAAAGCCCTAATTTCTTAAAACTGTTCTAAGAATCAAACAGCAAAACGAAGGCGTTACCGATCTCTGTTTTCAAAGCTTGAGTAACCAAAACGAAGGATTTGAAGTGTTCTATCAGATTCTGAGCTTTGTTTCACTGCAGAAATCAAGGTTATTTTTCTAAAAATTTATTTATTTTCGAATATATTTTATTAAAAATATGAATTTTTGTTCGGATGATTGTTTGTATGAT
The DNA here is from genome assembly GCF_009905375.1 of Apium graveolens. Lineage (NCBI taxonomy): Eukaryota > Viridiplantae > Streptophyta > Magnoliopsida > Apiales > Apiaceae > Apium > Apium graveolens. The sequence goes on from NC_133656.1 coordinate 108,334,842, forward strand.
TTGATGATTTCATGTTGTAGAGCTTGTTTTCCTGATGATTTTCATATGTCATACGTCTGATTTGGAGTTCAATAACATGTTCAAATTTGAGTTTGATTTTCGAATTTCAAAATTAGGGTTTATAACCCGTATGAATGTTCTTAATTGAAATTTGGGGGTTTCTTATTCTGTGATAGATTGATGATGTGTTATAGTGGGTTGTGTTCTCTGTGAAATTTGCAATCTAGTCGTATAAGTTTCATGAACCAACGAGGTCTGTAGAGAAGGGAGTTGTGTTTTGAAGTTTTCCGATGTTCGCCGGAAACTGGAAAACTTCACGGCCAAATTCCGGCCAACTCAGGGATTGTTAGGATAAATTGATTGCATGGTTGTGTTCCTGATGTTGTGTAGATGTGATCTGGAGGTGTTGGTGGGGTGAGGACGCCGGGAACGTGTTCTCCGGCCATCCCCGACTGTTTTCCGGCGACCCCCTGGAAAATTACAGTTTAGTACCTATAGTTTTGAAAACGATACAGTTTGGTCCCTGTAGTTTCCAGACTTTGCAAAAATTGGATTTCTGTTTTAAAAATGTTTAAAAATCATATTTCCTATTTATTTTTATTATAAAAATTCGTTTTTAATTTCTGAAAATTCTAAAAATTATTATTTTAATTCTGAAAATTATTTTTAATTCACAAATAAATCTAAATTAATTAGTTAATTAATTTCAGTTAATTTCTAATTGATTAATTGGTCAAATAATTTGAAAATTAATTGATTAATTGATTTAATTAATTATTATTTGATTTTAATTAATTATTTAATTAGATTTAATTATTTAAAAATGATTTAAAAATTCTGAAAAATAGTTTCGAGCTTTAAAATATTATTCTAAATTATTTCCAAGGCTCGATAATTATTCTAAAAATTATTTCGGAGCCAGAATGGGCCAACCGAACCCTGTTTATTAACCCGAAATTGATCCAACAACCCGTTTTAATTCCGAAAAATGTTTTAAAAATCATTTTAAATACCAGAAAGCCTATTTATGACCCGAGATTTCTTTATAAATAATATATCATTGATTACGTGATGTATTATGTGCTACATGTGACTTGTTAATTGACTATCGGTCTATATATTCGGTGTTTACTTGATTATCACATAACTTTCAATCCGTTAATCGGATTTGGGTAAAACGAAGGGTAGATAGAAGTATGTGTTGAATAGAATTCCGTGAGTAAATTATTGATAGATGCTTATGATATGTGAGCAGAAGAGACAAGGCGTAGGAAAGGGAAACAGGTAGTTGAGGAGTAAGACGATTGTGATTGAAAGCAAGTGCAGGATAGTAAGCTAATATCAGGCAAGTGTTCTGAACTTTCTCGAGATATTGTAATTCTTGATAGTCTTGTTGACATTGCAAGTGCTTTGAAGCACGAAAACCTAAATCCCGATTTCAGTTATTGTTCTTGAGCTATGAACCATATTCTTTCTAATCCATTGATTATTGTATACCCAAACAAGAACCATAAATCTACGATACTACTCCACAAATACATACAAACTAAATACCAGACACTGAACTGAATTATTATATACTCAATCCATGATATCTTATGCTTTGAAAGACCAAATCCTTGAAACCCTGAAACGTTGTTTCCTTTGTTATCCAATTCTTTCATTACCCAGCATTCAAGCTTTAAAAGTACCTTGTTGATCCTTACAAGGATTTAAACCCTTTCATTGTTAAACATTTATTGTTGTCAATGATTTCGGTTATTGTTTATTATTGCATATTCTGTTATTATGTTAGAATTGGATTGTTTTTATAAAATTGTGGACCAGATTCGTGGTCAGACCATATAATGGTCAAGTTAGTCCAATGTGTGCCTTGGATCCAGTAGTTAGAGCAATGCTGTGTGCCTTGCTCGGGGTTAGTGCGTGACTGATCAGCAGCCTAACCTTGGTTTTTAAATTAAAAGTATAATATCCAATTCTAAATCATAATCCAATGTTCACTTGATATCATAATCATATTCACCTGATGATCATTATTCTCAGTTTTGTCATTGTGACTTGCTGAGCTAGTTAGCTCATTTGTGCGATGTTGTTTATATTCTTTCCAGTTAAAAAGGAACCAGTTGGTAGCGAGGATCCCCAGTCCAGCGCGAGAGCTAGGGGTTCAGGTTGAGAAAGCTGAGCTAGTAGGCTTCTTTTGGGATAATTTAAGTTTGTAAAAGTTTGTAATAATGTTAAATACTCAGTTTGAATTTGAAATAGTTGCGATTTGAACGGTTTGTAATATATTAGTGTGTTTGGCTTGTGTGCATACTTTAACCTGTTGCGGTCCGTGGTGATTGGTAAGTAGGGTCATTGCATATATTATTATTATCTTTATTATTATTATAAGCAGGTTATAATTAAGGTGTTTGTGTGGACCCCAAACTTCTGACCCGGGTTTGGAGGGCTCCACAATCGGGATATCATCAACTGAAGATCAAGCCAGAAGATATACCAAAGACAGCTTTCCGAAGAAGGTATGGACATTATGAATTTTTAGTAATGTCTTTTGGATTGACTAATGCCCCGACAGCATTTATGGACCTGATGAACAGAATTTTCAAGGAGTATTTGGACAAGTTCGTTATTGTGTTTATAGACGATATTTTAATTTATTCAAAGACGGAAGAGGATCATGCGAAACATTTGAGAATAGCTTTAGAGATTTTAAGGAAAAAGAAGTTATATGCTAAATTCTCGAAGTGAGTTTTGGCTACAGGAAGTTCAGTTCTTAGGACACATAGTTAGTAATGAAGGGATCAAAGTGGACCCAGCGAAGATCGAGGCAATTACGAATTGGGAGAGACCCAGAACACCCACCGAAGTAAGAAGTTTCTTAGGATTGGCAGGATATTATCGACGATTCATCCATAATTTCTCAATAATTGCAACACCATTAACAAAGCTTACACGGAAGAATGAAAAGTTTATATGGAACGACAAGTGCGAAGAAAGTTTTCAGGAGTTGAAACGAAGATTAATCACGACACCTATTTTGTCACTTCCAGACGATCAAAGGAATTTCGTAATTTATAGCGATGCTTCTCACAAAGGATTATGATGTGTTCTAATGCAGCACGACAAAGTGATTGCGTATGCGTCAAGGCAATTGAAACCACACGAACAGAAGTATCCTACTCATGATTTGGAACTAGCAGCCATAGTGTTTGCTTTGAAGATCTGGAGACATTACCTGTATGGAGAGAAGTGTGAGATTTATACGGATCACAAAAGTTTGAAGTATATATTCACTCAGAAGGAACTTAATATGAGGCAAAGGTGATAGTTAGAGTTGATCAAAGACTATGATTGCTCGATTAATTATCATCCCGGTAAAGCGAACGTTGTAGCAGACGCATTGAGTCGAAAGGAAAGGTTGAATGTGTTATTAGTGCCTGAAGATATATATAAGGAATTTCAGAAATTAGAATTGGAAATTAGAGTTTGCAAACCTGAGAAAGAGAAAGTATACAGTATGACTTTCCAACCGGAGTTATTGGAGAAAATAAAGAAATATCAGGAAGATGTAATGGATCAAGATATAAATCATTTGGTAGGTGAAGAATTATGCACGCAAAAGGATGACCAAGGTATTCTGAGGTTTTCATCTAGAATTTGGATTCCACCGGTGATGGACTTGAAGAATGAAATTCTACAGGAGGCACATAATTCGAGGTATTCCATCCACCCAGGGAGTACCAAGATGTATAGAGATTTAAAGAAGAATTATTGATGGCCAGACATGAAGAGGGAAATTACGGAATGGGTTAGCAAATGTTATATCTGTCAGAGAGTTAAAGCAGAGCATCAGAGACCAAGCGGATTGCTACAGCCATTGGAGATTCCAGAGTGGAAGTGGGAACACATTGCCATGGATTTTATAGTTGGATTACCAAGGACAAGGGCTAATCATGATGCCATTTGGGTTATAGTGGATAGACTTACCAAGTCAGCTCATTTTTTGCCTATAAATGAAAGATTTTCGCTCGACAAGTTGGTCCATATGTACCTAAAGGAAATCGTAGTTCATCATGGAGTTCCAGTGTATATCATATCTGATCGAGATCCCAGATTTAATTCAAGATTTTGGAAAAGTTTTCAAGAATGTTTGGGAACGAGATTGAATATGAGTACGGCCTATCACCCCCAGACGGACAGTCAAAGTGAAAGAACGATCCAGACAATCGAGGACATGTTACGTGTTTGTGTTATTGATTTCAAAGGAAGTTGGGATGAGCATTTACCCCTGGTAGAGTTTGCTTATAACAACAGTTATCACGCCAGTATTGGTATGCCACCCTTTGAAGCCCTTTATGGACGTAAATGTAGATCTCCAGTATATTGGGACGAAGTAGGAGAACGCAAAATACTTGGACCTGAATTAGTGCAGCAGACAAAGGAAGTTATAGAAATTATCCAGAAAAGATTGATAGCCAGTCAAGATCGTCAAAGGAAATATGCAGACCAGTCAAGGAAGGGCATGGAATTTGATAAAGGAAACTTGGTATTACTGAAAGTATCACCATGGAAAGGACTAACAAGGTTTGGGAAGAAAGGAAAGCTAAGCCCAAGATATGTCGGACCTTTTGAGATCCTAAAGCGCATTGGCAAGGTAGCTTATGAATTGGCGTTACCACCGCACATGGAGCACATTCACAATGTTTTTCACGTATCAATGCTTAAGAAGTACAATCCAGACTCCAGGCATGTAATAGAATATGAGCCAATAGAGCTTCACGCAGATTTGTCATATGTAGAGAGTCCGATAGAAATTCTAGAGGAGAGAGAGAAGGTATTAAGAAATAAAGTGGTAAAGTTAGTAAGAGTGTTGTGGAGAAACCCAAAGGTTGAAGAGTCAACCTGGGAGTTAGAAAGTGATATGAGAGAAAAGTACCCTCAATTGTTTTCTTAGGAGATTCTGAGGACATAATCCTTTTAAAGGGGGAAGGATGTAATATCCGGGATATATCGTGTAATTATTTTTGCTAATTAAATAATTATTATGTGTGTTCAGTATCTATTCTGTGAATTAATTGCTAAGTGTTATTTGTATTTGGATATTCAAAAATAATATTAATTGAGTATTTTAATTTTTATATGTTCAAAATAAAATATAGATAATTGTCATATCTTCCTAATTATCTTTATGTTGATTTATGAATTTATAAGAATCATATGAAATTTATAAAATCTTTTTCTAGGTATTTAAAATCTATTTTATAAAAACGGGAACCAACCGACGTCACCCGTTGTTACGTTTTTGGAACCCGAAACTCTTCCGAGAACTCCTTCCTAACCCAATTGTAATATTCCGAGCATTTTCCATGTTTCGACTTTTTCGATCCGGCGTACGGTTTGTCCTGCGCGGGTCCCGGCGCAACATTTTCGATACAATATTCGTTTCGGTAAATCAATAAAACTTGTATTTTCGAAAAACGGGAGCTTTTTATTAAACTATCACAATTATCACTTCGTAATACGTGTAACCAGGCGCTGAGACCAAGACCGCAGTACAAATTGTACTGATTTGGATAATTATCCCGAAAACCGATACCTTTTGGATCAGTTTTTACAAATAAACGTACCGTTTTATATCCGGAATGATCCAACGGGATACTAATCTTCCGTAAATATAAATAGCCTTTTACCGTATTTTATTTCGTATCAAAATCATTTGCAGACAGATAAATATATAATTTTACAGAGAAAAATCATATATTCATAAACTGTTCCAAGAATCAAACCAACTTTTGAAGGTGTTATTGATCTTTTTTGGAAAAGCTCCAGTATCAGATTTGAAGGTCTTGAAGAGCTCTATCAGATTCCATAACCTGTTTTACAGCAGAATTAAAGGTTAATTTTATACATTTTTATTAAATTTCAAATTATTTTGATTAAAAATATGAATTTTTGTTTGGATGATTGTTTATATGATTTGATGATTGCATGTTGTAGAGCTTGTTTTCCTGATGATATTGGTATATTATACGTCTGATTTGGAGTTCAATAACATGTTCAAATTTGAGTTTAATTTTCGAATATTAAAATTAGGGTTTATAACCCGTATGAATGTTTCCAATTGAAATTTGAGGATTTTTGATTTAGGGGTTATTAGCTGTTGATTTATAGTGGGTTGTGTTCCTTATGAAATTTGCAATCGATTGATATATAGCTCGTTAACAGAGGATTAGTGAATCGAAGGGAGTTGTGTTTTGAAGGTTTACGATGTTCGCCGGAAACCGGCGACCAAGAACATGAATGATTAGAATGATTTGTTTGCATGAATATGTTCCTGGTGAAGTGTAGTTGTGATCTGGACATTTTGGTGGCCTGAGGTGGCCGGAATCGTGTTCTCCGGCCACACTCCGGCGAAGTCGACGGCGGGGCTGGCAAAATTGCAAACAGGCCCCTGTAGTTTTAAAAACGATACAGTTAGGACCCTGAAGTTTCCAGACTTTGCAAATTTAGGATTCCTCTTTTAAAAATGTTTAAAAATCATATTTCCTATTTATTTTTATTATAAAAATTCATTTTTAATTTCTGAAAATTCTAAAAATTATTATTTTAATTTCAAAAATTATTTTTAATTCAAAAATAAATCTAAATTAATTAGTTAATTAATTTCAGTTAATTTTTAATTGATTAATTGGTCAATTAATTTGAAAATTAATTGATTAATTGATTTGATTAATTATTAATTGATTTTAATTAATTATTTAATTAGATTTAATTATTTAAAAATGATTTAAAAATTCCGAAAAATAGTTTTGAGCTTTAAAATATTATTCTAAATTATTTCCAAGGCTCGATTATTATTATAAATTGTTTCGAAGCCAGAATTGGCTAACTGAACCCTGTTTATTTACTCGAAATTGATCCAACGACCCGTTTTAATTCCGAAAAATGTTCTAAAAATCATTTTAAATACCAGAAAGCTTATTTATGACCCGAGACTTCTTTATAAATGATATGTCATTGATTACGTGATTTATTATGTGTTATACATGACTTTTGGATTGACTATCGGTGTATATATTCGGTGTTTACTTGATTATTGCGTAACTTTCAATCCGTTAATCGGATTTGGGTGAAACGAAGGGTAGATAGAAGTATGTGTTGAATAGAATTGTATGAGTTGGTTATTGATAAATGCATATGATATGTGAGCAGAAGAGGCAAGACGTAGGAAGGGGAAACATGTAGTTGAGGAGTAAGACGATTGTGATTGGAAGCGAGTGCAGTGTAGTAAGCTAATACCAGGCAAGTGTTCTGAACTTTCTCGAGATATTGTAGTACTTGATAGTCCTGTTGATATTGCAAGTGCTTTGAAGCACTGAAACCTAAATCCTGATTTCAGTTATTGTTCTTGAGCCGTAAACCTTATTCTTTCTAAGCCATTGACTATTGTATACCCAAACACGAACCACAAATCTACGATACTACTCCACAAATATATACAAACAAAATCCCAACCACTGAACTGAATCACTTATATACTCAACCCATTGTATCTTATTCTTTGAAAGGACCAAATCTTTGAAACCCTGAAATGTTGATTCCTTTGTTATCCAATTCTTTCATTACCCAGCATCCAAGCTTTGAAATTTACCTTATTGATCCTTACAAGGATTAAAACCCTTTTATTGTTAAACACTCACTGTTGTTAATAATTCTGGTTATTGTTTATTATTGTTTATTCTGTTATTATGTTAGAATTGGATTGTTTTTATAAAGTTGTGGACCAGATTCGTGGTCAGACCATATAATGGTCAAGTTAGGCCAATGTGTGCCTTGGATCCAGTAGTTAGAGCAATGCTGTGTGCTTTGCTCGGGGTTAGTGCGTGACTGATCAGCAGCCTAACCTTGGTTTTTTTTAAATAAAAATATAGTATCCAATTCTAAATCATAATCCATTGTTCACTTGATATCACAACCATATTCACTTGATGATCATTATTCTCAGTTTTGTCATTGTGACTTGCTGAGCTAGTTAGCTCATTTGTGCGATGTTATTTATATTCTTTCTAGTTAAAAAGGAACCAGTTGGTAGCAAGGATCCCCAGTCCAGTGCGAGAGATAGGGATTGAGGTTGAGGAAGCTGAGCTAGTAGGCTTCTTTTGGAATAAAATTAAGTTCGTAAAAGTTTGTAATAATGTTTAATACTCAGTTTGAGTTTGAATGATTGGGATTTGAACGATATGTAATATAAGTAGATGTGTTTGGCTTGTGTGCATACTTTAACCTGTTGCGATCCGTGGTAGTTGATAAGTAGGGTCACTGCATATTATTATTATCTTAATTATTGATATAAGCATGTTATAAATAAGGTGTGTGTGGACCCCAAACTTCTGACCCGGGTTTGGGGGGCGCCACATATATGACATCAAGGAGTTTTCTGATCTAAACCTCTATCTAGATGAACTAGATGAAGTGAGAGGAATTGATGCATACAGAAACCTACCTGAAAGGTTAGTGTTCAAGTATAAGGGAGGAAATGAGATTCAGTGGCCACTTCACAGGAACCTTCAAGAAAGCTAAGCTATACTGATTAAGGTTTATTCATCTTTCAAGAAGAACTTTGGGTTCAATGTTACTGCAAGAAGATTGGTTTTAAAGAAGATTGAAGAACTAATGTTATATATATATCAATCAGAACTACTTCTTGAATTCGGTCTCATTATCTGACCACAAGATCATTTCTTTTATAGTTGCTTTCAGCTTGATCTTCTGATATGATCAATCACCATATGTGATGTCTTGTCTTGAGAATGCACGAACAACAACTTTGTGTTAAGAGTAGTCATCAAGCATCACTAAGGTATATCTTAACTTTGATATGATGTTGTCTTTGACTTCTCTTTTCTGACATGCCTCACATTTATCATCCTTGTGAATTCCAGATGAGGCAGTCCTCTCACTAACCCCTTTTCACAAAAGAGTTCCTTGAGTTGATGTTCAAGGGTGAAAGCTTCTATTGTCATAACTAAACTTTTGTCAGATGAAGCTTTCTAGTAGAAATCATTCACTTCACCTTTCCTGAGATTCCAGTCTAGCCACAAACATATCCTTTCCTTACTCTTAACCAGAGCAAGCTTCTCAACCTTCCTACTTCAGATGAGACACTAATCCTTCATTGAATTGACATTTTATCCTTTGATGTAAAACTGTTTGATAAGAGGATTTATGCCTTGATTCTTCAGCAAGAAATATGCTTCAATTAATATCAGTGACACCAATGATTAGTTGTTATCAATGATAGTAATTTTTGAATCCATGATGACATCCATTTTTCTGTATAGCTTGTCCCGTGATGAAAAACTTTGTTGTCATCTCCAAAGATTATTGACGGGTCAATCACATTTGTTTGTGAGGCTCTTTCTTTGACCATATGCCTTGAGTATCAATTACCAAAAATACATATGAATCAATTTACCTATTATATCATGTACTCGCAAATGGATTAACATTTCTTGGTACCCGACTTATCAGTTTGGGTCCAGATGGATTAGAGATTTTACTATAAACAGAGATAACAACAGCTGCAACCTTATCATGCTAATTATTATCTTTGACTGACCATTTTCTCCATTATAATTCCTTTGACAGATTTGTCTCTAGGCTAAGGAAAAATGGTTACAACCTTACATAAGGAGGACTAACAGTCTTTGCCCTATTATAATCCTAAAACATGCTTTTCTATTATTAATGCAAGTACTAAGAGATGCATTCATGGTATAGAAATAAGTAAACATTGCATTAAGAATACATGACATTCATTCAGAAACATTACGCATAAGAATTAAGCAAGACATGTATGATATGGAACAAACAGAATTACTAAATAAATCATTAATTCTATCTAGTCCAATCATGTTAATGTATCTCATCTAGCTATCTCAATCCAATTATAAATTAATACATCTTAACAAATAATTCATATCAAATGAATAAATCTTATTATAATAGGACACAGAGAGTAAGCATAAATAAAGGTCTTAAGTGCCGGAAAACTTATATCTCACTAGAGCAATAAATCATGTTCAACAAATATTCAAACACATATTTAAGATCATCTAAAGTAACATGCACAAGTTAAACATCAATCCTAGTTACCAAAAAATATTCTAGTGATCTACTTCAGCATTATCTATGTGTTAAACATTTAAACACTAAGATCTTATTATAAATTGACTATTGAGAGCAAAATATTGTAGTGGTTCAAGAAATTGAAACATGAGATATGTGAGTTGGACCATCTTTAGAGATTTCTATGAAAACAAGATATTCATGATCTTCCTTCTCGTCATCAGATCCATCCCAACTCATTTTCGATGTACTATAAGTTTTTACTGGTCGCTTACCTAAGAAAATATTCCACCTTTGTCTCAACTCGTCAACTGAGTCCCTACTCATCCTTGTTTGTCAAGCTTCTTGTTCCGTGTTAGGTCACACACACTGTAGAAGGGGGTTGAATACAGTGTTTTTTACAATCAAATCGAATTAAAAACACAAGTAACAAAACACATAATTTATTCAATATAATAAACTCGGTTGCAATAGAACTGTCCTCTCTCAGTGATGAACAAATATCACGAGAGCTGCTAGGGTTACAATGAATAATAATCTCGATTAAGATAACACATATAGTGTAAACCCTATGCTGTGTTTATATAGACACACAATTACAAGATAAACTTCTAATTGATATCGAACATAAGTCTGCATCCTAAAATATATCAACTAGTTATCTTTTCTTCCAAGTATTCTATTCTTCATAGAATTCTTCTTCATGCATATCTCTTCTTGTGTTTTCCTTAATCTTCTTTCCTTTCAATCAGCCGCCTTCCTTATCTGAAAGTCTCCTTAAGTCCTGATATTATCTCCTGATAAATATCTTCTGATAACTTAAGTTTTGACAACTTAAGTTCTGACAACTTAAGTTCTGATATCTTAAGTCCTGACTTCAGTATACGTACTGATTTCCTGTTAAGTACTGATTTGTCCTGTTAGGTAAGATCTGAAAACTAAACACAAATCATATTAGACATGACATGACAAATATATCTAACAATCTCCCCCAACTTGTAAATTAGCATAATATACAAGTTTAACAGATATTTGATGATGTCAAAAATATTAAGTACAAATGCATGAGAATTTGACTAGATAACTTCAACTTACAGTCCTTACAGCTTTACCATCCTTAAAGTCTGATATCAGCTTCAGTCTATATACACTTCAGAATTTAAGCAGTTGTAGATCTTTGACTTGGCTTCAATTTCTGATCTCTTTGATGTCAGGAGTTATTCTGAGATAATTCTTCAACAGACTTCTCTCAGCATATTCAAGTTCATTGACCATCCTCCTTTTAGCATTTCTTATATCCTGATCCAGTCTGATGATATAGGCTTTATCAGACTCTAGATTGAATTCAAGTCCCTTAATACCAGAAAATGTAGTGATGATTTTTGTAGTATTAGGCTTCATTTCAACAATATCTCCACTGTGAGATCTGTACTTAGGATAGTATAGGCTGTCAGACTTTACAGAGTAAAGCCTCTTATGTCTTTGAATATTTGATTTTAAATAACCTGCAGCACTAACTGTTGATTTTTTTTCACTTGAAGTAGAAATAGAACATGTTCCAGTTCTTTAAAATACTTCAATGGAATAGCATTCTCCCTGATCTGGAATACCCTTCCATTTGTCATAAAGTATAACATGATATCTTCTTTCAAAACAGAGTGGTAAACCATTTGTACAGATTCAAGTTGATTCAATCTTTCAGGAGTTGCTCCTACTCCTGGTTCACTCAAGGAAGTTGGATCATTGGTAGTATTGTTTACTCTCTTTTCTTTAAAACTACCCAATCCTAATTTGTCTCTTGCTTCCTTTCCTTGAACAACTCTTGCTTCAAAACCACTTGATGTAGTCTTCAAAGGTTGAGTCTGTTGAGCTTTTGTGAATCCTGGTAGTAGCATCTTTGAAGGTTTAACATGAGCAATGTCAAAGGTTTCCTTTTCTTTATCTTCTGATATCAAGCCAACTTGAGCTATGTCAGAGGTTGCTTGTTTCACTGTAATATCAAAATTTACTAAGTCCAGATCTTGAACAACATGAGCTCTGTCAAAGGTTGTTTGAATATCCTTTTTCTTCAAAATCAGACTAGTATCTTTATTATTAATTATTTCTTCATCCATGATTGGCATATATACCTTTACAGGTTCATCAATTTTTGCTTTGCCCTTGGATCTTGGATCTACCTCCACTTGTGATTTGGCTTTAGTTGCCTCAGAATTTGTCTTTTCCTTAATCACAATACCCTTAGGCTTTGGAAGTTTCTTAACAACAATAGAAGCTTCAGACTTGAATTTGACATTTTCTGCTTTAAGTCTGGCTTCTTCTTCCTTTAGACTTTCAAAGTCCATTCCTGGATTTTCTTTAAGAAATAATCTCTTTGAAATTTCTTCATCCAGCTTCTGTAACTTAGGGTCTTGATAGTAAACTATTGTTTCCTTCCCCTTGAGCTTCAGTTTCTGCATAAACTCTTGACTTTCACCCTGTGTAGGAACATCAGGCTTTGTCAGAACTTGTTTACCAGAACTTATTCTTCTATCAGCATCAGAGCCTGATCTCTGTATAAAAGTTCCAGTTGTTCTTGATGAAGAACCTTTACCTTGACCATGACCTCTACCTTTTTCAGAGTTTCCCTGGTCATCATTTCCATCATCCTTACCCTTCAGTACTTGACTAGATTTGTATTTGGACTTAATCACTTTCTCCCCCTTTTTGGCATCAGCAGGTAGAAGAAGACAGACAAGCAATTCCGCTGAGGATTGGATCTCATTGAGTTGAGTTTGCTGAGAAGCTGGAGTCTTTAGAATTTCAGAAATCTGATCTTGTTGCTTCTCCTGAGTCTTTTCAATATACCCAATTCGGTCAAAGGCTAGCTTGAAAAATGTAACAACCCAAATTCGGGATCAAGATTTGGTGTCACGAAACAATCTTTACAGAAAATAAAAGAATATTCATTTAACCCCTTGAATCCGGATCGTTTACAGGTTATGGTATGAAATAATAATCTAATCTTCTACAACTTACAACAACTAAAATACAAATGAGAATACCTTTATCCTAATGCTCTTATCATATTCCTCTAACTTCTTCAACCTCTCACAGCGGAGATTTCTCTAACTTCTGCTGTCTTACCAAAGCTATTCACTTTTACCCTTATCTGTTTCTGGCAGAAATAAGAATTTACAAAGCAAGAGTGAGCCAAAAATGCCCATCAAGTATATAATTTGAGTTTCAAGCATTGATACCAAAGTAAAAACTTCCGGACAAAATCTGAAAACAATTTTAAACAATTCTATTTATTTGAGTGAGTTGAGCGAACAAAAGTTGGCCGTCACCAGCCTCTAACTATAAATCCAAAAGTGACAAGCGATTCCCAAATTCTTCTCCAGAATCAGGGTTTTGTCCGGTTTTGGAATCATAAAACCTTTCGAGAGAGAATGCTGTTAATGGCGATCAAAAATAAATTAAACTGGACACTAGTTCACACTTATACCCTGCTGATCAGTCAGAATAAAGTGTAGATCTATACCCAACCGTACAGATCCATTCAGGTACCCAGGCTCTATCGCCCAAGGATCCGGTCCATCCCCGGCCCATAGGATCCAGCTCATCACTGGCCCTTACATTAAACATCCAGCCCGTAGAGTGTTTTGATGTCAAATCATTTTGAATTCAAAACATCCCAATTCAGGGTTCGAAAATAACCCGAAAGAATGGGTATTTGCTCAAAAGAGCAATCGAATTATAGGAACAAGAATAAAAAGAACATGCATACTATGAGTAATAGCAGCGAAATGTAAAACATTTAACTATTCTGAACTTAGAATAGGAACGAAGAAATAATTGCAGTATTTTAAAAGAAAAATCAGGAATACTTGCAGTATTTAAAAGAAAGTTCTGGAATACTTGCCTCAATGAGCTTTAATCGCTATTACTAGTTGACTTTGATTCGAATTAATCGTTCAGCTTTATCGTCAAACTACTATCCCATTCTGGATACGAACTCAACATTCAGGCCCTTCAATTGGAACTTCGTTGATCTCAACGTCTGATCACTAGATTGTTCCTAGTCCGATGTCGATATTCGGGTTTTCCGTCTAGGACCTACAGGGTTGAAATACCCTAATTCAGATAACCGCTTAAGCTTAGCATCAAATCGTTATCCTATTCTACCCTTACGATTTCATAACCGAACTCATATTTATATGTATTATTGAAATACACATAGCAATTATGGTTCACATCTTCAAAACTCGGTTCAGTATTTATTTTCGGAAAATACATATATTCGTTGTTTTGAAAAACAGGGCAATCGATTATTGGTAAATTATTTTGTCTCAATCGCACTTAAGTCATATAGTATAACTATATATGGTTATTCGACGTCTCCGATAATTATAGGTTACGTTCCCGTAATTTCGGAATTAATTTCCCGAAAATCGGGCAGCGTCTCCTTTGTTTATCGGCCTACCCGTCGAAACGAAATCGACGTCAATCACAATTAACAACAATCACCATCACAACAACCAACTGCAATTTGTAATCCCAATCACCGATAAATTAGATCATTAATTATTATTATTCGTATTTTATTTTTTTCCTTTTTGTTTTGAAATTAATTTCACAAGCTAATTTTATTTATTTATAATTTAGGACTCAGAATTAATTCATCACGGTCCACTGTTGACTCGTTAAAAGTCATTGTCAACAGCGGCAAAATTTATTAGTGCCCGATTAAATTCGGGTTTCCAAATAAATTTCACCGATTTATAATATTAATAATAACCTGCAAAAATCCAATATCACAAAATAAATCCATACAAATCACTTGCAGAATTATTGAAATAACAATCGGCAACTATTCGAACCAACAGGCAGCAACTTCGAATTAACCAAGCACAAGAACAAGAACAACAACTGCACTGCCTTTCCTTGATACACACACGCACGCCAAACACACACCAACACATACACGAACACACGACACCGTTCGCACACACATAACAACACATGCACACACATCACACACTTACGTACACACACACTGCACCATTACACACACATAGATACAATACGGACACTGCAAAACAAGCACAGCAAAACAGGAAAATTAAAACCGAAGAAATGAAAAACAGGGGAAGGGAAACGGAGGAAGAAAAAAAGGGGAGGAGGAAGGGAATTTGGTGGTGGCAATTACCGGAGTTTGGCGGCTAATGGCGGCGAAACGAACAGAGGAAGAAGGAAAGAGAGTCGTGAGGGAGATGGAGGTGAGAAATCGAGAGTGAGAGAGACAGAGGAAATTGATAGAGAGAGAGAGATTGATTGAGGGATTAAGAAGATAGACGAACTAAAAAGCGGGTTGAACCCGATTAAATAACCTGCCCCCCTTTTTTTGTTTCTTTTTATTACTTATTGAATCAACGAACAACACGATACTCAAAATTTGGAATATCTGACGAGTAATTACGAGTATCATAACTCCGAAATTTTCCCAAAATAACTTTAAAATTTGTCGAAGTAATTAAAATTTAAATAAATAAAATTTTCATAATTCTTTACAACATTTTTAATGATGTGTAACGTACCCGCATTTATCGATTAAACGAATAAATGTGTGGGTGAATAAATGCCAGAAAATTCTTGGAATAATTTTTAAAATGCTCGAAATATTTGAAAGTTAATAAAATAAAAGTTTCAAGATTTTTGAAGCATTTCTGAATTTAATGCTGATTTTACAATTAAATGTAATCAGAAAATGATTTAAAGATAAATAAATGATAAAATATTAATTTATGAATTTTACAATTATGTAAAAATAATCATTGTTAATTTTACAAATCCTTATAAAATCATATGATAATTCAAAAATTACAAGAAAAATACCAAAATTATCTAGATTTAATTTTGGATAATTGGAAATTAAGATATCTCAATTTTATCAAAAATAAACATCAGAATATTATTATCCATCATCAAATAATTAACCAAAATTCACATAAAAATCACATAATAATTATTTATTGATAGAAATAATTACATAATATTTCCCATACGTTACAAAAAATTTGTTCTTTTCCAATTTGACATTCATATCTTGCTGGATCAGTGATTCTTGAATTTTGTTCACCTTGTCATGAGTTATTGAGTGTTGACCTTGAAGGTGCCTAGTACTCAATACAGTAACTCTCAGCTATGCCTTGCAATCATCATATATCAGCATTTCATCAGCTTTGGCCAGGTGCTCGGTAAGAATTTTTTCAGTAGGAACAAAACTAACTTTGTTCCACTCCTTAGTCCACTCCTTTTCTCTAGGAGTTTCACTCCAAGGTACTGGTGCATCCTTTCTAACAAACTTCTTGATCAAATCAGCTTTATTAACTGTTTGTTGAGGTGCATGTCCTGAAGGACCAGCTGCATCATCATCTAGATTAGTAGCAGCTTCACAAGTAAATTCAGCATTGTCAGCATCAGAACTTACAGAGCCTGCAGTATCAGCATCCTCTGATAAAATAACAGTATGTGAGGCTATAGAGGCTTCAACATCATCCTCTAAAATTATGATCTGCAACTAAGTTCTGATCAACATCCAAATTTTGATGCCCACCTAAAATCTGATCTTCATCATCTAGATTTAGAATTGGTGTTGTTGGAATATTGGCATTGAAATCAGCATCCAAAATTGGTGTTATTGGTAGAGTGAGTTGAGTTGGTGGAGCTTCCAAGTACAGAACCTCAGGCACAACCAAGTTATGTATGTCTATTTCAGCACTTGTACCTGGGTCTTCAGCATGTACTGGATCAATTATAGGAGACACATGAGGTGTAGGCACTTGCTCTGGAATATGCTCTTGCTCTTGAATATGAGACTTTTGAGCTTGAGTAAAGTCTGATTCACCAGTGGGAAGTAATTCAATTACTATAGGTTCTGTTGGGATCAGAGATTCCTGACCCGCTTCCTTAGCTGCTGCTTCCAGAACTTCTTCAGAGTGTGATGATTCACTTACAACCCTCCTGGCTCTTTGCATTTTAAGTCTCTTTGCTGAAGTTGAGACTTTGGGAGCTTCATCATCAGAATTTAGCTTTCTAAGCCTTTTGAGGGGCCTAGAACTCCCAGTTTCAGTATCTTTCTGAGAAGAGATCTTCTCAGCTTCTACAACAACAGGTTCTGATATTGGAACCTGTTCCTCATTATTTGACTCATCTCTCAGAATAATTCTCCTTTTCTTCTGTTGAGACTGAGGTACTATCTTAGTCCTCTTAGGTTTTGAAGATGAAGGCTTCACTGGATGTGCTGAAGGTTGAGGTTGAGATGACTATGTTGGTTTGTAATATGTCCTGATGGAGGGTTGAGTTGGTTGAGGTTGAGAAGTTTGAGGTGTTTGTGTAGTTGTGGTAGGTGCGGATGGAGATTGAGTTGGTTTTGATGAGTTGGTGGGTTGGACATCAGGATTAACAGATGTATATGCTTGTGGATCAGCATTTACCATGATCTATTTTACTGAGGAATCTATAAGGGTCTCAGCACTTGTTTCTTATTTTCAGCATTTAACAAATCATTAGAAGCCCTTTTTACAAGCTTAAAGGGTGGAATTAAATCACTGGCTAGTGGGGGCTCATCAGCACAATAAAAAGTATATATAAGATGATAAAATCTAGCAAAGTATACTACATTCCTATCCTCTGTCATCCTATCCCCTATGAAACCTAGCACATCACTTGCAAAATCAAAATGAGTTTGATGGATAAGGGCATACCCGATTTGCTGACTCATGATGGGAATAGCATCAAAGTTGGAGCATTTATTGGCAAATGCCTTTGTAATACAATCAAAGAAAAAGCTCCATTCCTTTCTGATATTTGATCTTTTTAGTTGACCCAGCTTTCCCAAACTTTTCTCATAGCCCAGACTGGCCGTAACCTGTTGTAAAACAGGATCCTCCACTGTTGAGAATGTACAACCTTCAGGTAAATGGAGAGCTTTACGAACTGCTCCTGGAGTAACCACATGCTCGACATCTCCTGATGTAAAATTGATGCTTGGTGAACCAGCAACACCACCATTATCAAATAGCCCAGTTCGCTAAAACGTTAGCACTTGTTTGCTTAAAATAGATTGAGGTTGGGTCAAAGCGTACCCAATCTCACTATTAGCTAAGAAATCTTGCACAAAGTGTAGATCTGATGGAGTTTCAACCTTGTTCAGGATTGTAACATAGTTATTTGGTACAAACTTGGCTCCATCAAGAATTAAATCCTTGGGCGCCATCAGAAATAAGTGAGAAATTAGTTTGCCTGAAAGGTGTTTGATGAAATGTCTATATAGAAAACTGTCAGAAAATGTGAGAGAATAAGAAAAAGAGAGAGAGTGAATAGAATAGATATGTAGATAAAAGATTTGAAAATCTTTTATCTCTTTTACTTAGACAACCCATGTGACAGCAGTTATTGAGAAGTGGAACAGACCTTTACACCTGTCAACCATGCAGCAGTTAAGGCAAAAGTTAATGGGCATGGTAAATAAGTAATGATTACATTACACGTTCAGTTTTTAAAAAAACTGTTCCCACTAAACAAATGATTATTACCTCTTTATCTCGCATAAACCGATATTCTGTAAAAATATGACCGTTCAAGTAATGACCAAAAATAAATCAAGTAAATAAATACTGCCACGTCAGCATTAGAACTTGATTATTATCAGAATTTAAAAGTCATCAGAATATGGCTCCTTAACTCGAAAAGTGAATGTTTATTTCTGTAATTCTTCACATAAATACTGATATGGTTTCATCAGAACTTAATCATCAGAACTTCCATCAGAACTTGTCCTCAGAATTTATGCAACTGACACTTAAACTGTTCATCTGAAATAACATATATCACCACAGTAATTTTCATCATTCATATGGAGTGTAAGTGTGTGCATTAAGCTAAATATCAGACAAAGAGTAAAGTCTGATTCACTTCAGTACATCTTAGAAATAAGGCATAACTAAGAACTTTGCTCAAAATCTGTTATTATTCTGAAGTATACTATAGAATGAGTTCATGCATGAGTCCACCTCAACTATTTTGTGCTCATTTTATGCATCTTTTGAAATTCCTTTTTACAGTGGCTTCTCAGTGTAAGTGAGTCACGACTGCTTATCAGAATTTATGCTGTTATCAGAGTATTTCTCCAGTAATCAGAGAATGTGAAAAGTCATCAAGAAAATTTTATTTTGCTTTTCTAATGCATATTACTTAATACCAGCAATGCACTTGGGTCTTCCCTTCCACATTTTTACTCTAGATCTCAAAGGAGTACCTGATATTTATTTATTTTCTTTTCTTTTTCTTTTGCTAAGTGAGGCTTATCAGCACTTAGTACATCCATCATATTTACTAACATCAGAACTTAACAGATAAGAAGCACTATTCTAGTTTTTGACTTAGTAATAAGATACACAAAGTAAACTTTAACCAAGCTCAATATCAGAATTTGCTTGTGTTAAAAGATTTCTACATAAACAATTACTTCAAACATGGGATTATTAGTATATTAAAGACTACTAGGTCAGCATCTAGCACAATTATCCTCATTGGATTGAAGAGTCACAGAAACATTCATATCACTATCAAAGTTTAGAAATTCACATCAGACAACAATCAGCACTTAAGGAAATTTTAATTTAAGCACAGACTACATAAAGATAGTAATATCTTTAAATACTGATCATAAGGTCTAATGTATCAGAACATAAACTAGGCAGATTTAGAGAAAGAACTTGAAACCATTCCAAGTTCATTTACCAATCTTGTAAAAGTAGCTTCACACAGTGGTTTTGTGAAGATATCTGCTAGTTGTTGATCTGTTGGAACAAAATGCAATTCCACTATACCTTCCATCATATGCTCCCTTATGAAGTGGTACCTAATGCTGATGTGCTTTATCATTAAGTGTTGAACTGGATTACCTGTCATAGCAATAGCACTTTGATTATCATAGTAAATAGGGATTTTAGAATATGTTAACCCATAATCCAGTAACTGATTCTTCATCCAAAGAATCTATGCATAACAGCTTCCTGCAGCAATGTATTATGCTTCTGCAGTAGATGTGGAAATTGACTTTTGTTTCTTGCTAAACCAAGAAACCAATCTGCCTCCAAGAAATTGGCAGCTTCCACTTGTGTTTTTCCTGTCAATTTTGCATCCTTCAAAATCTGCATCTGAGTAACCTATTAGCTTAAAGTCTGATTCTCTAGGATACCACAATCCCAGATCAGCTGTACCCTTAAGGTACTTGAAAATTCTTTTCACAGCTGTTAAGTGAGGTTCTCTTGGATCTGCTTGAAATCTTGAACAAAGACAGGTAGCATACATGATATCAGGTCTACTTGAAGTTAGATAGAGTAGTGAGCCAATCATACCTCTGTAATCAGTAATATCTACTGATGTACCAGTATCCTTATCCAATTTTGTTGCAGTGGCCATAGGAGTGGATGCACTTGAACAGTCTTGCATTCCAAATTTCTTCAACAAATTTATGGTGTACTTAGATTGACAAATAAAAGTTCCTTCTTCATTCTGCTTGACTTGAAGGCCCAGAAAATAGCTAAGTTCTCCCATCATACTCATTTGATATCTTGACTGCATTAGCTTGGCAAACCTTTTACAAAGTCTGTCATTTGTAGAACCAAAAATGATATCATCAACATATATCTGCACCAAAAGTAAGTCCTTTCCATGGTTGAGATAGAATAAGGTTTTGTCAATAGTCCCTCTGTTAAATCCACTTTCCAGAAGAAACTGAGCTAATGTCTCATACCATGCTCTTGGAGCTTGCTTAAGGCCATAAAGTGCTTTATCAAGTCTGTAGACATGATGAGGAAATTTTGAATCTACAAAACTTGGAGGTTGTTCAACATATACTTCTTCTTCCAATTCTCTATTAAGAAAAGCACTTTTTATATCCATTTGGAAGACTGTAAACTTTTTATGAGCAGCAGAAGCCAAAAATATCCTTATGGCTTCCAATCTAGCAACTGGTGCAAATGTTTCATCATAATCAATTCCCTCCTGTTGAGAATATCCTTTTGCAACCAGCCTTGCATTATTCCTTGTAATTATGCCATCACTATCAGTTTTGTTTCTGAACACCCACTTTGTACCAACAACAGATCTATTCTTTGGTCTTGGCACTAGGGTCCAGACTTTATTTCTTTCAAATTCATTTAACTCTTCCTGCATTGCTTGTACCCAATCAGCATCTTGAAGAGCTTCTTCCACTTTCTTTGGTTCAGTTTGAGAAAGAAAAGAATGATAGAGACATTCATTTGATGTTGTTGTTCTAGTTCTAATACCTGCTTCAGGATCTCCAATAATCAAGTCAGGTGTATGTGCTTTAGTCCACTTCCTTGCAGATGGAAGGTTATCTCTAGAACTGGATGTTCCCCCATGATCCATGTTGTCTCCATCAGCATTTTCTGATGGTCCCCCTAAAATTATGCTCTCTGAGTTAGATCCTTCAGAATTTGAGTTTCTAGAATTATCAGAATTTGGCCCATCAAAACTTGATGAATCAGAATTTGAGTTTCCAGAATTATCAGAACTTGCCCCATCAGAACTTGATAAATCAGAACTTGAAGAGCCTGTTCTTGGTTCTGATGTTTCTTGAGATGTGGCTGGATCTTCAATATGCCCCCTGCACAGGTGCATTTTCCTTTGGCATAGTCATCACAGTTTCAATAACATCAGAGTTTAACCCATCAGAGTTTGCAGTATCAGGATTTAGACTGTCAGGATTTACAGAATCAGAATTTAAAAGTTCATTCTCAAATCTCAGCTGATCATGATCATTGAAATCTTCAAGTCCTGTAATCTTCTTATCATCAAAAGAGACATTGATAGATTCCATGACAACCCTTGTTCTTAAATTGTAGACTCTGAAGGCTTTTGTGGAAAGTGGATATCCAACAAAAATTCCTTCATCAGCTTTTAGATCAAATTTGGATAGCTGTTCAGGATGAGTCTTAAGAACAAAACACTTACATCCAAATACAAGAAAGTACTTCAGATTTGGCTTCTTTTTCTTCACCATCTCATATGGTGTCGTTCCATGCGTGTTGATAAGTGTTGCATTCTGAGTAAAACAAGCAGTCTGCACAACTTCAACCCAAAAATAGGTTGGTAACTTTGCTTCATCAAGCATAGTTCGTGCACCTTCAATAAGAGTTCTATTCTTTCTTTCAACAACTCCATTTTACTGTGGAGTTCCAGGAGCAGAAAATTCTTGCTTGATTCCATGGTCTTTGCAGAACTCTTCCATGATCAAATTCTTGAACTCAGTGCCATTATCACTTCTTATAATTTTCACAGAGTCTTTAACCAATTTATCAAGTTGTTTGACATGATCAATCAAGATAGATGCAGTTTCATTTTTTGTGTGCAAGAAATACACCCATGTGTATCTGGTGAACTCATCCACTATGACCATAGCATATTTCTTCTTTGTAATAGACATGCCATTTACTGGACCAAATAGATCAACATGTAGTAGGTGATAAGGCTCAGGAATTGAAGATTCGGTCTTGCTCTTGAATGAAGATTTTCTTTGTTTTTCCTTGTGACATGAATCACAAAGGCCATCAGGAGCAAATACTGATTTTTGAAGTCCTCTCACAAGATCTTTCTTGACAAGTTCATTTATATTGTTTAAATTTAAATGAGAGAGTTTCTTGTGCCAATCCCAGCTTTCTTCAATTGATGCTCTGTTTAACAGACAGATTGCAGAACCATTAGAACTTGTTAAAAGCTTGGCTTCATTAATGTTACCATGCCTGTATCCTTTCAGAACAACTTTGCCTGTAGATTTTCTTACAACTTCACAGTGTTCTTCAAAGAAATCCACATGATAACCTCTGTCACAGATTTGACTAACACTTAGCAGATTGTGTTTAAGTCCTGAGACTAGAGCTACTTTTTTAATGATGACATCCCCAAGATTGATATTGCCATATCCCAGAGTTTTTTCCATGTTGCCATCTCCATAAGAAACACCTGGGCCAACTTTCTCCACAAAGTCTGATAGCAGGGCTTTATTTCCAGTCATATGTCCTGAACATCCACTGTCCAAAACTGGGATGTTTTTCCTGTTGCCCTGCAATCACAAAGACCACTAATGATTAGTTTTAAGGACCCAGACTTGCTTGGATCCATTGGCCTTATTAAATTTGTTAACATTTGCAGCGGATTTTGAAAGGAATATGTCCTAAGTCCAATCGTGTATTAGGATTTAGGAATAACTTTTATGTAATCTGTTTTGATTTCATTGATATTAATAAAGACTTGTTTTGTTTTTATTACGGGCTTTATCTATGTAAGTGTTTAAATAAGATATACCATAGTTTAGAGTAAAGCTTTTTATGGATTATGATGAGATCATAATAGTGAGACCTAAAAAGATGATAACTCTAAACTTAAATAGTTCCTGGTCATAGGATTACTAATTGGTAATTAATAATCCGCAAAGATCGGTACATACTATGCTTGCTTCATTATGAAGGATGTCTGTTCTCATAGACATTTGTGTGGTGACACTATAGCTAGTATGTAGGTGCTTATTATGGAATAAGTTCACTGAACATGACTCGCACAGCTGAACAACTGATGGAGTTCACTCACGTGTCAGCAGTTGTTCACATAGTGATAGTTGTACAAGTATCCTTAGACTTGAGGTCATCATAGTCATCTTGTGTACACTGAACTATGCTTTGGTTTAGTTCTTAGTCTCCAGGGACAATTATTAGGGCTCTTCTGGGTATAAGAATTTGTACACGAAGATAGTGTATGATCAATAAAGGATCTACCCCTTCCAGTGAAGGAAGCGAATGTTCAAGGCTGATCCACTTATGCTAGTTCAGGAATCTCTGGCCAGAGTAAATGAAATTAGAAAGGAGTTTCTAATTTGCATAGAACTACGCATAGTAAATGGTAAGCAAGTGATTGAATTAGATAGGCTTGACACGAGATCTATGCCTTGTATTTAATCGGGACATTGTAGGGTAGAAGGAGTTTATTGTACGGTAACTATTTACTGACAGGTTCTTGGTATTCTAAGCAGTGAATTCATATTATCTGGATAGTCGCGATATGTTGAGAAGCATCACTCACGATGTAGAATAAATGTGATTAATTAATTAATCATATTTAATAAATTAGAGAATTTATATAAATAATGATAAAATAGTTTTATTATTATTTATTTCTACTACCGGCCTAATATTGAACCTACAGGGTCACACCATAAAAAGAGAATGATTTAATGGTGGAGGAATTAATTAATAATGGCTAATAATTATTTATTTATGAAATAAATAATTAATTGGAAAATTTAATAATTGATTAAATGAGATTTAATTGATTATAAATTAATTAAGAAAAGTTCTTAATATTATTAATTAAAGGATTTAATTTTTGAAAATTAAATCAAGAGAGAATTATTTCTAAAGTGTTTAGAAAAAGGATTAATGATGAAAAGGTGTTTTAATTATTAATGAGAATAATAAATGGGATGATAATAATAATAATATTTATGGAAAAATTTCAGCTGAAAATTTTGCCTATAAATACACTATTATAGACCCTAATTTTATTCTAACCCACATCAAACCCGAAAACCCAAAAAGTTTGGAAAACCCAATTCTCTCCACCTCCTTCCTCCTCCTTAACATCGTTTTCTTGGTGGATACCGGTGGAGTGCTTCACACTTGAGGAGCAACTGCTAAAGATCTCTGATCGTTGTCTCCGAATTATTTTAAAAGGTTAGATTCGATCCCTCGAATTTTTATTCACGATTTATATGCTTTTATTTGGATTTTGTATGTGTAAAAGTGTTTTTCCATGCCCCGCTGTATTTAAAAATCCAAGAATGGTATCAGAGCATAGGTTGTATGCATATAGATCTGTGGTAAAAAATTCAGAATTTTATGTGCTTGTATGAATTAATTATGATTTTTACAAGTTATATCATGGATTAATTTTGTCTGATGAGAAATCGTTTCTCAGAATAATTTTGAATGTTGATCTGGGTTCTACAAGTGTTGTAGATCGTCTGGGTATTTTTTTCATAATTTTAGGATGTATAGATTTTTTATTATGAATTTTTGAAGTTCTTGTAATTAAAATTCATAAATAAATAAATAAATATATGTGTATATAGTATATATATATATATGTTTGTATACTTCTGCTGCTGTACATCTCCTGTGGTTGTTTGTTGCTGCACGGAAGACAGAGAAAGCACAGATGTCAGGAGAACAGGCGGCGGCACGGGTATCGAGAAAAGGCGGCTGCTGCAGAAAAACAAAAAAAAATGGGGGTTTAACGCATTCTGGGAATGCATTACAGACCTGTGACGCATTCACGGAATGCGTTACACCCTTAAATGGCTTAAAAGGTGTGTAACGCATCACCGGAATGCGTTACAGGGCTTGTAACGCATTCCTGTAATGCGTTACAGCCCTTCTGTTGATTTTAAAATTGATTTTCTGGGAGTTTCGTAACTCCGTTTTAGGCGTGCAATATACCGTTGGATTCATTTTTTCGAGACGAATCTAATGGAGTGATCAATTTTAGTTTATATAAAAGTTTTGAACTGTTTATATTTCCATGAAGTGTTTTAAAGCTGTTTTTGACTGTTTTTAATTGCTTTTAAATGCTTCATGTGATACATAGAGATGTATAATGCTTAGACTAATGTGCTAGATGATGTAACATGCCTACCTTGATGTTTATTCATGTTGATATATATGATATATGCTTAGTTTATCATGCGATGATAGATTTAGGTGAACTTAAATAAACATAAGGCGTTTGTTAGACAACCTAGTATAGTGAAATTGTTTCATAACCTTAAGAACAATATTATGAATACAATCATGAGTTTCTTGTGTTTGTGAAACACGTAATTGAATATGAATTTTCGATATGAGAGAAAGGATGATTCTGTCAACAACAGATTTCTATCTGTAAGAAAGGGTTATTAAGTGACGCCTCTGGACAATGCTCCACCCGATCTGGGAATCGTCTGATTATTGATTATTGATTTGAAATATTTAATTTAAAAGGAAGAATCTCTTTATAATATGATTATGATTGTAATGTAATATAATCCCTCTAAAATTAAATAATATCAAGTAGTAATTGGCCAATGATACAACGGGCTTGTGTCGGTCATAGCCTTCCAACATGGTAGAAAGTAGTTCTTATTTTTGAATCATTGTCGTTTCATGCCACAGCCGAGGGCTTTGATTTCGAAATAAGAAATACTTGTCTATTACATAGAGATGTGTACATTGAATAAGAATCTAAAGGTCGTTACGTGCCACGGCCGTGGGCCTTTGGGGACTGATTCAATTGTACGGAATGTTGGGTTAGACTTGACTTAGAATATTGAGTTTGTCGTGCCACAGCCGTGACTCAATTATTCAAGAGGCTAAAGTTTGATTAGGGAATAACATAAGATGTAATTGACAAGAGTTGTCTGCCTATTGAACATTACATGGCGTTTCGTGCCACAGTCGGAGTTGTGTAATGGAATGTAGGATCCCTATTCCCACTAGCATTATGAATGCTTAATTTTTCATGTAGGGGGTTGAATAAATTAGGAAAACTAGTGGGAGCCACTTATGAATAAAGACCCGATTCATATAGTGTTATGAAATGAAATCCAATATTTGCTGAGTGTTGTTATGTGTTTATCATTTACAGATTTATAATATACATTATGTCTTCTGCACTATCACTCAGGAGCATATTGGATGCTCACAAATTGACTGGTCCTAATTATGCTGACTGGCTTCGAAACTTGAGAATTGTTCTCAGGATTGAGAAGCTGGAATACGTGATTGACTCACCTAAGCCTACTGAACCTGCTAGTGATGCACATAATGATGAACATATTGTGTATTGTAGGTGGATAGATGATGCAAATGTTGCTCAATGCATCATGCTAGCTTCCATGAACATTGAGCTACAGAAGCAACATGAGCATATGGATGCTCACACTATCCTCATGCATCTATAAGAGTTGTATGATGTGGCGGGGAGGACAGCTCGATATGAGATATCGAAGGAGCTGTTCGGTTGTAGGATGTCTGAGGGATCATCTGTGAATGACCATGTACTTAAGATGATCAAATTTGATTGAACATCTTGGACAACTTGGTTTTTCCATGGATGGGGAGCTGAGCCAAGACTTGGTTTTGCAATCGCTTCCGAGTTCGTTCTCGCAGTTTGTTGTGAACTTTCACATGAATAAGTTGGATGTCAGCCTGCCTGAACTCCACAACATGTTGAAGACTGCGGAATCGAATTTTCCCCCTAAGAAGAGTTCTGTTCTTCTAATTGGTGAAGGTTCCAATCCTAAGAAAAGGAAGAGGAACTCTTCCAAGAAGAAGAAAGTAGGTGAGAAAATGCCGGTTCCACCAAAAGCTGAAGACCCCGAGAGCAAAGTTGTTTGCTTTTACTGTAACAAGGTGGGGCACTGGAAGAGGAATTGCAAGGTTTACCTTGCAGAATTGAAGAAGAAGGGTAGTGAGACTACCGCTTCTGATTCAGGTATGTTCATGATAGAAGTGAATATGTCATTTCTACTTGAGTATTAGATACCGCCTGTGGTTCTCATATCTGCAATTTGTTGCAGGGACCAAGGAGAAGTACGACTCTTGAGGAAGAGGAGCTGATTCTACTGATGGAAATGGAGCAAGAGTTGCTGCTGAAGATGTAGAATCATTTCATTTACATATGCCTACGGGAAAGACTATTGTTTGAAATAATTGTTATTTTGTTCCCTCGATTGTGAGGAATATTATTCCCATGTTAGACTTGGCTGGATTTTCATTTATTATTGAGAATAATGAATGTTCTATTCTGAGAGATAATATTCTTTATGGATGTGGTACTTTAAATAATGGTCTGTATATATGTGACATAATTTACTTCAGATTGAACAAACTAATAAAAGAAAAGGGATGATGAAAATCTCACTTTATAGTGGCACTACAGTCTCCATTTAGTGGACATGGAGAGAGGGCTGCAGATTTGTTAGGAATGGTACACACAAATGTATGTGGACCAATGTCTACGCAAGCCATGGGTGGATTTTCATACTTCATTACTTTCATAGATGATAGATCTGGATTCGGATATGTGTTTGATGAAATACAAGTCTGAGGCCTTTGAAAGGTTCAAAGAATATAAGTATGAAGTGGAGAAACAAACCAAACATAGTATTATAATTCTTCGATTAGATCGAGATGGTGAATACTTTAATGGAGTGTTTCTAGATTATCTCAAAGTAAATGGTATAGTCTCCCAGCGGACTCCTCTAGATTGGTATCTGAAAGGAGAAATCGAACTTTGTTAGATATAGTTTGGTCCATGATGAGCTATGCAAATCTTCCAGTATTCCTATGGGGTTATGCATTGGAAACCTCAGCATATTTACTGAATTTGGTGCCTTCCAAATCTGTTCCTCAAACTCCGTATGAGATATGGAAAGTAAGGAAACCGAGTCTTAAACACGTTAAGATTTGGGGATGTCCAGCTTATGTCAAGTATGTTGACCCAGATAAGCTGGAATATCAATCCGTAAAATGTAGTTTTGTGGGATATCCTAAAGAGACTTTAGGGTATTACTTTTACACCGATCATCGGGTGTTTGTCTCCAGACATGCTACCTTCTTGGAAAAGGAGTTTATCCTTGAAGGAAACAGGGGGAGCAAAATTGAACTTGATGAAGTTCAAGAAGCACAAACTACTACGGATCAAGTGGAAACACCTGTTCTGACTGAATAAACTTTTGTGGAATAGCCCATTCGTAGGTCAGGGAGAGTGTCTCGCCAACCTGAGAGGTAATATGGCCTTGTCATTGAGAATGACAATGAGTTGTCGATCATTGATGATGACGACCCTGTAACCTATAATGAGGCTATGAGTAGTGTTGACTCAGAGAAATGGCATAATGCCATGAAATCCAGAATGGAATCTATGTATACGGTATACAAAAGATAGATTATAGCAGATGGCCAGGTGGAGACCTTTAAGGCCAGGCTTGTGGCAAAAGGATTCAAACAAAGGCAATGGATTGACTTTGATGAAACCTTTTACCTGTAGCCCTGTTAAAATCAGTTCGGATTTTGCTTGCGAATGCTGCTTACTGCGACTATGAAATCTGGCAGATGGCCAGATGGTTTTCTTTCCAAGGGAAATGAAAACCTAGTGTGTAAGCTGCTACGAACCATATGTGGTTTAAAGCAAGCTTCTCGAAAGATGGAACATTCGTTTCGATGAGATAATCAAAGAGTTTGATTTTATCAAAAACGCAGATGAACCATGCGTCTACAAAAGGGTTAGTGTGAGCGCGGTAACATTTCTTATATTGTATTGAATTAGAGTTGACACACATAACAACATAGCAGACCCACTCACAAAGTTACTTTATGAAAGTCATTTTGATCGTCAAGATGGGTATTAGATACCAGAGTGATTGGCTTTAGTATAAGTGGGAGATTGAAAGGAATATGTCCTAAGTCCAATCGTGTATTAGGATTTAGGAATAACTTTTATGTAATCTGTTTTGATTTCATTGATATTAATAAAGACTTGTTTTATTTTTATTACGGGCTTTATCTATTTAAGTGTTTAAATAAGATATACCATAGTTTAGAGTAAAGCTTTTTATGGATTATGATGAGATCATAATAGTGAGACCTAAAAAGATGATAACTCTAAACTTAAATAGTTCCTGGTCATAGGATTACTAATTGGTAATTAATAATCCGCAAAGATCGGTACATACTATGCTTGCTTCATTATGAAGGATGTCTGTTCTCATAGACATTTGTGTGGTGACACTATAGCTAGTATGTAGGTGCTTATTATGGAATAAGTTTACTGAACATGACTCGCACAGCTGAACAACTGATGGAGTTCACTCACGTGTCAGCAGTTGTTCACATAGTGATAGTTGTACAAGTATCCTTAGACTTGAGGTCATCATAGTCATCTTGTGTACACTGAACTATGCTTTGGTTTAGTTCTTAGTCTCCAGGGAAAATTATTAGGGCTCTTCTGGGTATAAGAATTTGTACACGAAGATAGTTTATGATCAATAAAGGATCTACCCCTTCCAGTGAAGGAAGCGAATGTTCAAGGCTGATCCACTTATGCTAGTTCAGGAATCTCTGGCCAGAGTAAATGAAATTAGAAAGGAGTTTCTAATTTGCATAGAACTACGCATAATAAATGGTAAGCAAGTGATTGAATTAGATAGGCTTGACATGAGATCCATGCCTTGTATTTAATCGGGACATTGTAGGGTAGAAGGAGTTTATTGTACGGTAACTATTCACTGACAGGTTCTTGGTATTCTAAGCAGTAAATTCATATTATCTGGATAGTCGCGATATGTTGAGAAACATCACTCACGATGTAGAATAAATGTGATTAATTAATTAATCATATTTAATAAATTAGAAAATTTATATAAATAATGATAAAATAGTTTTATTATTATTTATTTCTACTACCGGCTTAATATTGAGCCTACAGGGTCACACCATAAAAAGAGAATGATTTAATGGTGGAGGAATTAATTAATAATGGCTAATAATTATTTATTTATGAAATAAATAATTAATTGGAAAATTTAATAATTGATTAAATGAGATTTAATTGATTATAAATTTATTAAGAAAAGTTCTTAATATTATTAATTAAAGGATTTAATTTTTGGAAATTAAATCAAGAGAGAAAATTATTTCTAAAGTGTTTAGAAAAAGGATTAATGATTAAAAGGTGTTTTAATTATTAATGAGAATAATAAATGGGATGATAATAATAATATTTATGGGAAAATTTCAGCTTAAAATTTTGCCTATAAATACACTATTATAGACCCTAATTTTATTCTAACCCACATCAAACCCGAAAACCCAAAAAGTTTGGAAAACCCAATTATCTCCACCTCCTTCCTCCTCCTTAACATCGTTTTCTTGGTGGATACCGGTGGAGTGCTTCACACTTGAGGAGCAACTGCTAAGGATCTCTGATCGTTATCTCCGAATTATTTTAAAAGGTTAGATTCGATCCCTCGAAGTTTTATTCACGATTTATATGCTTTTATTTGGATTTTGTATGTGTAAAAGTGTTTTGCCATGCCCCGCTGCGTTTAAAAATCCAACAGATTTAATATTAGAGTTTATGTTAACATTTTTCTTATCAGAATTTACAGTATCAGACTTTGAATCAGAACTTACACTAGAAGGAATAATGCTAACTTTCTTTAAAGAAGGTTTTATTTGATAATAATCATAGTACAAACTATGATATTCCTTACAAGTATAAATGGAATGCCATAAACTACCACGATGAAAATAAGGATTTTGTGGCCTATATCTAACAGACTGACTCTTAACTCCTAATTTTGAAGGTAATGAGTTTATGTTCTTATTCTTCCTGCAAAAAGAAGCCAGATGGTTAGATTTTCCATAGTTACAACATTTCTTTCTAGGAGCATTAGGAACAGGCTTATAATCATTGTTTTTATTCACACCTTCCTTTCCATTCCTATTTTTCCTAGGTGGCTTTACTTTGTTTACATTCTTGACATCTTTCAGCTTATGCTTAAGCTGCTTCTTTGTCATTAAGCCTATGTTAACTTCAGTTGGCTTATCTTGTTTTGGTTTGTCAGAAGTTAATTTCTCTTTAACTTCTAATTTATCAATATCAGACTTTACAGCTACAAACTTAACAGGATTTACCTTTGGCTTTTGTTTAACAACTCTAGGCTCAATTTCTACAGTTCCTTTATTATTCTTATCATCTCCATAACCTAAGCCCTCTTTCCAGTTTCCACTACTTAACAAATTCTGAGTTGTTCTGCCAGAGTTAGTCCAAGTCCTGATAATCTCTCTTTCCTTTTCTAACTCAGTTTTTAGAGATTCATTCATTTTAAGCACTTCATCTCTAACATCGAAAGCATCATCTCTATCTTTCTGAGTTTGATGGAACATAACTAACTCTTTTTCTAAATAATCATTCCTCTTTTTATAAGCAAGATTTTCAGAAGTTAATCTTTCACATGTTAAAATTTGATCTCTATAACTAATGAACATGGTTTTAAGATATCTTCTCAACTCAGTAATATCATCAGTATGAAAAGCATAAGTTGTTTGAGGTACCTTTAACTCAGCAGCTTCAGAACTGCTATTAGCATTTGCCATCAAGGCATAGTTCACCTCACTTTCAGAATCTGAAGTGTCTGTCCAGCTTTTCTTCTTTGTGACAAAAGCCTTGCCTTTGTCACTTTTTCCTTTCTTGCAATCAGGAGATATGTGGCCTTTCTCACCACAGTTGTAGCATTTAACATTTGACTAATCTCCTTTGTCAGAATTTCCTCCTTTGCCTTTAGATTTTCTGAAACTTTTCTTATCAGACCTTGCACCTTTCCTGGAAAATTTCTTTCCCCTTCTGAATTTCCTGTATGCTATCTTTCTGATACCTTTCACCATAAGAGCACACAGCTGCATCATCTCTTCATCAACATCCATCTCAGATACACTTTCAGTTTCTGAATCCTCATCACTATCAGAACTTGATTGTAATATCCGGGATATATCGTGTAATTATTTTTGCTAATAAATAATTATTATATGTGTTCAGTATCTATTCTGTGAATTATTTGTTAAGTGTTAAATGTGTTTGGATGTTTAAAAATAAGGTTAATTGAGTATTTTAATTTTTATATATCCAAAATAAAATATAGATAATTATCATATCTTCCTAATTATTTTTATGATGATTTATGATTTTAGAGGAATTATATGGATTTTATAAAAAAAAAATCCGAGTATTTAAAAACTATTTTATACAAACGGGAACCAACCGACGCCATCCGTTATTACGTTTTTATAACCCGAACTCTTCCGAGAACTCCTTCCTAACCTAATTGCAATATTCCAAGCATTTTCCATGTTTCGACTTTTTCGATCCGGCGTACGGTTTGTCCTGCGCGGGTCCCGGCGCAACATTTTCGATACATTATTCATTTCGGTAAATCAATAAAACTCGTATTTTCGATAAACGTGATCTTTTGTTTAAACTATCACAATTATCACCTCGTAATACGTGTAACCAGGCGCTGAGACCAAGACCGCGGTACAAATTGTACTGATTTGGATAATTATCCCAAAAACCGGTACCGTTTGAATCAGTTTTTATAAATAAACATACCATTTTATATCCGGAATGATCCAACGGGATACTAATTTTCCGTAATTATAAATAGCCTTTACCGTATTTTATTCCGTATCAAAAATCATTTGCAGTCAGTAATTATATAAATTTCCAGAGAAAATTTTTATATTCATAAACCCTTCTGAGAATCAAACCAACAATCAGAGGTGTTACCGGAGTCCGTTTGAAAACCAACAATCGGAGGTCTTGAGGTGTATTATCAAATTCTGTTAACCATATACCTGCAGAAATCAAGGTTTATTTTCTGAAAATTTGTTTATTTTCGAATTATTTTTATTAAAAATATGAATTTTTGTTCGGATGATTGTTTGAATGATTTGATGATTGCATGTTGTAGAGCTTGTTTTCCTGATGATTTTCATATGTCATATGCCTGATTTGGAGTTCAATAACATGTTCAAAATTGAGTTTAATCTTCGAATTTTAAAATTAGGGTTTATAACCCGTATGAATGTTTTCAATTGAAATTTGGGGCTTTTTGATTTAGGGGTTATTAGCTGTTGATTTATAGTGGGTTGTGTTCCTTATGAAATTTGCAATCGATTGGTATATAGCTCGTTAACAGAGGATGTCTGAATCGAAGGGACTTGTGTTTTGAAGTTTTCGATATTTCGCCGAAAACCGGCGATGTTCTTGGCCATTTTTCGGCCAGGACAGGGATGATTGATGTGTTTTGATTGCATGTACAAGTTGCTGGTAGCCTGTAGTTTAACTCTGGATAGTTTGGTGGCCTGAGGTGGCCGGAATCGTGTTCTCCGGCCACACTCCGACGAGTCGACGGCGGGAGTTTGCAAAATTGCAAACAGGCCCCTGGACTTTTGGGGAAGAAACAGTTTAGTCCCCGGGTTTCCAGAGTTTGCATATTTTGGATTCCTGTTTATAAATTATTTAAAAATCATATTTCCTATTTATTTTAATCATAAAAATTCATTTTTAATTTCTGAAAATTCCAGAAATTATTATTTTAATTCCAAAAATTATTTTTATATTAAAAATAAATCTGAATTAATTAGTTAATTAATTTCAGTTAATATCTAATTGATTAATTGGTCAATTAATTCAAAAATTAAATGATTAATTGATTTAATTAATTATTAATTGATTTTAATTAATTATTTAATTAGATTTAATTATTTAAAAATGATTTAAAAATTCCGAAAAATAGTTTCGAGCTTTAAAATATTATTTTAAATTGTTTTCAAGGCTCGATAATTATTATAAAATTGTTTTGAAGCCAGATTTGGCCAACCGAACCCCGTTTATTACTCCGAAATTGATCCAACGACCCGTTTTAAATTTGAAAAATGTTTCAAAAATCATTTTAAATACCGGAAAGCCTGTTTATGACCCGAGACTTTTTTATAAATGATATATCATTGATTATTTGACATGTTATGTGCTATATGTGACTTGCTGGTTAAATGTTGGTCTATATATTCGATGTTTACTTGTTTATAGTATAACTTTCAATCCGTTAATCGAATTTGGGTAAAACGAAGGGTAGATAGAAGTATATGTCAAATAGAATCGTATGCGTTGAATATTGATAGATGCTTATGATATGTGACTTACTTGTTTACTTGTTCTAAACCATTGATTGTTGTATACCCAAATATGAACCACATATATACGATACTACTCCACAATTACATATAAACTAAATACCAAACACTGAACCGAATTACTTATATACTCAAACCATTGTACCATATGAGTTGAAAGACCAATTCCTGGTAACCCTGAAACATTGATTCCTTTGTTATCCAATTCTTTCATTACCTAACATCCAAGCTTTGAAAATGCCATATTGATCCTTATGCAAATTGAAACCATTTCATTTTGAACGTCCAATGTTGTTAATGATTCTGTTTATTTCTTATTACTGTTTATTCTGTTATTATGTTAGAATTAGATTATTTTTATAAAATTGTGGACCAGATTCGTGGTCAGACCATATAATGGTCAAGTTAGGCCAATGTGTGCCTTCGATCGAGTAGTTAGAGCAGTGTTGTGTGCTTTGCTTGGGGTTAGTGCGTGACTGATCAGCAGCCTAACCTTGGTCTTTAAAATGAAAATATAATATCCAATTCTAAATCATAATTTATTATTTACTTGATATCATAACCTTTTTCACTTGATGATCATTATTCTCAGTTTTGTCATTGTGATTTGCTGAGCTAGTTAGCTCATTTGTGCGATGTTGTTTATGTTCTTTTCCAGTTAAGAAGGAACCGGTTGGTAGCACAGATCCCCAGTCCAGCGCGAGAGCTAGGGATTCAGGTTGATCGAGTTAAGCTAGTAGGTTTCTGTTAGATATATTTGATAATGTCATGGCTAATATGTTTTATGTTTAGATTTCAGATCTTATTTGAACAAAACAAATCAGTACTTAACAGATCAGTACTTATACTGGACGACAGAACTTAAGGGATATCAGTACTTATGTTATCAGGAGATAAGCATCAGGAGATAGATATCAGAACTTAAGTGCTGAAGGACGATCAGATAAGGACAGTAGCTGATTAAAGTTAAGAAGATCAAGATAAACATAAGAAGAGATATGCATGAAGAAGGAATTCCGTGAAGAATGGAATACTTGGAATAGAAGATATCTGATTGATATATTTTAGGAAGCAGAATTATATTCCATATCAATTAGCGATTATCTTGTAACTGTGTAGTATATAAACACAGACATAGGGTTTACACTATAAGTGTTATCATTATTGAGAATATTATTTACTATAACCCTAGCAGCTCTCGTGATATTTTGTTCATCACTGAGAGATAACAGTTCCAGATTGTAACAGAGTTTATTGTTTAAATAAAGTTTGTTTTCTGTTACATAAGTTCTTGAAGTTTGATTTGATTGTAATAAACACTGTATTCACCCCCTCTACAGTGAAAGTGTGACCTAACAAGTGGTATCAGAGCAAGACTGAATCATCAATTCTTGAGCCTTATTATCTGCTTCATGTTGATCTATTTGGTCCAGTGAATGTCATGTCTATTGCAAAGAAGAAATATGCGTTGGTCATAGTAGATGAGTTCACCAGATACACATGGGTGTATTTCTTGCACACAAAAAGTGAAACTGCATCTATCCTGATTGATCATGTCAAACATCTGGATAAATTGATCAAAGATTCTGTGAAAATTTTGAGGAGTGATAATGGCACTGAATTCAAGAATCTGATAATGGAAGAGTTCTGCAAAAATCATGGAATAAAGCAGGAATTTTCTGCTCCTGGAACTCCACAGCAAAATGGAGTTGTTGAAAGAAAGAATAGAACTCTTATTGAAGCTGCATGAACAATGCTTGAAGAAGCAAAGCTTCCAACCTATTTCTGGGCTGAAGCTGTGCAGACTGCTTGTTTTATTCAAAATGCAACACTCATTAACAAGCATGGAAAAACACCATATGAGATGGTGAAGAACAAGAAGCCAAATCTCAAATACTTTCATGTATTTGGATGTAAGTGTTTTGTTCTCAAGACTCATCCTGAACAGCTATCCAAGTTTGATCTAAAAGCTGATGAGGGAATCTTTATGGGATATCCACTTTCTACAAAAGCCTTCAGAGTCTATAATTTGAGAACAAAAGTGGTCATGGAATCTATCAATGTCTCTTTTGATGACAAGAAGATCACTGGACTTGAAGATTGCATTGATCATGATCAGCTGAGATTTGAAAATGAAGATTCATATTCTGATACCTCAAGTCCTGACAGTCTAAGTCCTGATACTGTAAAATCTGATGGATTAAACTCTGATGTTATTGAAACTGTGGTGACTACGTCAAAGGAAGATGCACCAATGCAGGGGGAGCATATTCAAGATATTATCACATCTCAAGAAGCATCAGAACATACATCTGGCTCTTCAAATTCTGATTCGTCAAGTTCTGATAAGCCAAGTACTGACAGTACTGAAAATCTAAATACTGAAGGATCCAACTCAGAGAGCATAGTTTCAGGGGGAGCATCAGAAAATGAAACCGAAGACAGCATGAATCATGGGGGAGCATCCAGTTCTAGAGAAAATCTTCCATCTGCAAGGAAGTGGACAAAATCACATACACCTGATTTGATAATTGGAAATCCTGAGGCAGGTGTCAGAACTAGAACAGGTACTTCGAATGAATGTCTTTACAATTCTTTTCTCTCTCAGTCTGAGCCAAAGAAAGTGGAGGAAGCTCTTCAAGATGCTGATTGGGTGCAAGCAATGCAGGAAGAGTTGAATGAATTTGAAAGAAACAAAGTCTGGACCTTAGTGCCAAGACCTAAGAATAGATCGGTTGTTGGTACAAAGTGGGTATTCAGAAACAAAACTGACAGTGATGGCATAATTGTAAGGAACAAAGCAAGGTTGGTTGCAAAAGGATATTCTCAACAGGAGGGAATTGACTATGATGAAACATTTGCGCCAGTTGCTAGGTTAGAAGCCATAAGGATATTCATGGCTTATGCTGCTCACAAAAAGTTTACTGTCTTTCAAATGGATGTGAAAAGTGCTTTTCTCAATGGAGAATTGGAAGAGGAAGTATATGTTGAACAACCTCCAGGCTTTGTAGATTCCAAACATCCAGATTATGTCTACAGGCTTGATAAAGCACTTTATGGACTTAAGCAAGCTCCTAGAGCATGGTATGAGACTTTAGCTCAGTTTCTTCTGGAAAGTGGATTCAACAGAGGAACTATTGACAAAACACTGTTCTATCTCAACCATGGAAAGGACTTACTTTTGATCCAGATTTATGTTGATGATATTATTTTTGGGTCTCCAAATGACAAACTTTGCAAAAAGTTTGCCAAACTAATGCAGTCAAGATATCAGATGAGTATGATGGGAGAACTCAGTTATTTTCTGGGCCTTCAAGTTAAGCAGAGTAAAGAAGGAACTTTTATTTGTCAATCTAAGTACACCAGAAACTTGCTGAAGAAATTTGGAATGCAAGACTGTTCAAGTGCATCCACTCCCATGGCCACTGCAACAAAACTGGATAAGGATACTGGTAATTCAGTAGATATTACTGATTACAGAGGTATGATTGGCTCACTTCTCTATCTAACTGCTAGTAGACCAGATATCATGTTTGCTACCTGTCTTTGTGCAAGATTTAAAGCAGATCCAAGAGAACCTCACTTAACAGCTGTAAAAAGAATCTTTAAGTATCTTAAAGGAACAGCTGATCTAGGATTATGGTATCCTAGAGAATCAGATTTTAAATTAATAGGTTACTCAGATACAGATTTTGCAGGTTGCAAAATTGACAGGAAAAGCACAAGTGGTAGCTGCCAATTTCTTGGAGGCAGGTTGGTTTCTTGGTATAGCAAGAAACAAAAGTCAATTTCCACATCAACTGCAGAAGCAGAGTATATTGCTGCAGGAAGCTGCTGTGCACAGATTCTCTGGATGAAGAATCAGTTACTGGATTATGGGTTAACATATTTCAAAATCCCTATTTACTGTGATAATCAAAGTGCTATTGCTATGACAGGTAATCCAGTTCAACACTCTATGACAAAGCACATCAGCATCAGGTACCATTTCATCAGGGAACATGTGGATGAAGGTACAGTGGAATTGCATTTTGTTCCCACAGATCAACAAGTAGCAGATATCTTCACAAAACCACTGTGTGAAGCTACCTTTTCAAAATTGGTAAATGAACTTGGAATGATTTCAGGTTCTTTCTCTAAATCTGCTTAAACTTGTTCTATGTTATCAGACTTTATGATCAGTATTTACAGAATTAATCTCTTTGTATATTCTGTGCATTAATTGATAAATGTCTTTAAGTACTGACTGTTGTCTGATATATGTTTCTAAACTCTGATAAGTGATATGTCTGTTTCAGTAAATATTCAATCCTATGAGGATAACTGTGCTAGATACTGATCTACTAGTCTTCAATAAACAAATGATCCCATGAAAGAAGTAATTATTTCTGTGGAAATCTTATGACACAAGCAAATTCTGATACTTGAGCTTAGTTTAGTTTACTTTATTCATCTTACTACTAAGTCCCAAATTAGAATAATGCTACTCATCTGTTTAAGTTCTGATTCTAGTAAAACTGCTGAATGTACTAAGTGCTGATACACCTCACTTATCAAAAGAAGAAGAACAAGAATCAAAGAATAATATCAGGTACTCCTTTGAGATCTAGAGTAAAAATATGAATGGGATGACCCAAGTGCATAGCTGGTATTAAGTAAATATGCATTAGAAAAGCAAAATATTTTTTTTTGGTGACTGTTCACACTCTATGATTACTGGAGAAATACTCTGATAATAGCATAAATTCTGATAAACAGTCGTGACTCACTTACACTGAGAAGCCACTGTAAAATAGAATTTCAAAAGATGCATAAAATTAGCACAAAAACAGTTGAGGTGGACTCATGCATGAACTCATTTATCAGTAGGTTTCAGGATAATGACAGCTCTTTAGCAAAATTTTAATTATGACTTATTTCTAAGATGTACTGAAGTAGATCAGACTTTACTCTTTGTCTGTTATTTAGCTTAATGCACACACACATCACTCCATCTGAATGATGAAATTTCTGTTGTGGTCTATGTTATTTTAGATAAACAGTCATTGTGTCACTTTTGCACAAATTCTGAGGACAAGTTCTAGTTACA
The DNA here is from genome assembly GCF_009905375.1 of Apium graveolens. Classification (NCBI taxonomy): domain Eukaryota; kingdom Viridiplantae; phylum Streptophyta; class Magnoliopsida; order Apiales; family Apiaceae; genus Apium; species Apium graveolens. The sequence continues at coordinate 108,374,913 of NC_133656.1, forward strand.
CGTTCTGATGATTAAGTTCTGACGTTCATAACTAAGAACTTGTATGAGTATTTACTAAGATAGATATTCCTTGTTCGAGTTAAGACATTATGTTCTGATGACTGTTAAGTTCTGGTATAGGTCTAAGTTCTGATTTTTCAGTCTAACCCTTTACTTGACTTATCTGTGAGTAAAATTTGGTAGCAGTCTCAGATTAATTTCGAAATGTTGAAGTGGAAGATTAATAGTCTATGGTTAAAACATAATGGCACTCGTCCTTGAACAGTTCACTCTTGTTACATGTGCACATTCTCTTTCCAATGACTGTTATTCTTTTTCAAAGTCTAGGGAGACGAGGTAGAATTAATTCTACCTGTCAGCATTAAATATCTTTGCGTCTCTTGGCATTCTCTTGCCTATATATGCAACCACTTCACATCAGTCTTTCCATCACACTCTTCTCACACACTTATCCTCCTTCTTCTGTCAAAAACACAATGGTTCGATACAACATGTTTTTGAACACACAAACCTTCACAATGGAGCTCAGTTGTGCCGAGTGGCAGCAGGAGTGGCATATAACAGCCATTCCTGAGGAGATCTGGGACTCTGTCCCACAGGAGGTGCTGGCTCACCTTCTATTCTTCGAGATGGATTACCATCGCCATCTGGAGCGCCTGGAGGAGGAAAGGCGGGAAGCTATCCGTCAGCAAGAGCGAATCATTCGACTCGCTATCTTGTTTGTCGAAGATAGGAAGAGGAAGATGACTTAATCTCGTCTTCTTCCTGTTCTTCTTCATCCTCAGCTTTGTCAGGCTTCTTAGCTAGGACTAAAGCTGTTGACGTTAGGATTAGAAGCTTAGGGAAAATCTTGTATTGATGTAATTTCTATTTCATATATGTATTGACTTGATATATTAATGAAAACTGTTTTTACTTCAAGATTTTGTCTCTGAGTTATTTTATCTTGTATTGTTAAATCCGGCTTGATATTCTGATGACCATTTAAATTTTGTCTTTATTTAAGTTCTGATTCTTTGTCAGCACTTATTCATCGAAATTATCTCGGTCATTTTTAACATGATTCATTTTCAGAATATTAATGTTGCAGTGAAAAATAATTCAATCAGTGCTAACGGTTTAAATTTTGAATTAAACCTGTGTCTCTTGATAACTGAAATGGTTTTTCCTTGAAACAAGGCAACTGGGTAAGTAATCATTCCTGTTTTCTCGAGCCCAGTAACTATCCGTTATTACTGCATGTCTGACAGGTGTCCAACGGTAACATTTTTTTTTAGAGTATAAGAACAACAGAGAGAAGATTTCTTTAATCTTTTATTTTCTTTATACTTTATCTCTCTTCTTACTTTTACTCTCTTTCTCATTCTTTCTCACGTTGGTTTTTCATACAGACATTATCTCAAACACCTAACAGGCATACTTGAATTTCAATATTTTTTCACATGGCACCAAAGGATTTAATCATTGATGGAGCAAAGTTTGTTCCAAACAACTATGCTGCAATTCTTGATCATGCTGAAGCTCCATCTGAATTGCATTTTGTGCAAGATCTTCTTGCACATAGTGAGGTTGGGTACGCCTTAACTCAGCCTGAATTCTTTTCAAGTCAACAAATTCTGCGGTTCTGGAGGACTGGAGTTTTTGATGATGGTGGTAAACGAGGAACTCCCAGTATTATCTTCCAAGTGGGTGATTCTTCCTATGTAGTCACTCCTGGTACAGTACGAAGAGCATTACATCTTCCAGAAGATTGTACCTTCTCTATACCAGAGGAATTAGAACTTCGGGGGTTAATGACTGATTTGGGATATGAAAAGAGTCTGACGAAACTTGGACAGTTGAAACGGGCTAATATCAGAAGAGAATGGAGTTTCTTCTTCGATTGCATCACCAAGGCTTTTGGCAACAAGTGTTCAAATTTTGATGCCATCCCAATTCCGAGTCAGCACATCGGGTATGCTATTATCCATCAAACTCATTTTGATTTTGCAACTGGAATAATTGGTTTTATTGGGGATAGGATGACAGAGGATCGAGATGTTGTTTATTTTGCTAGATTCTGTCAACTTATTTATACGTATTGTACTGCTGAATCCCAGTTAGTCAGCACTCAAACCCCACCTTTTAAGGTTGCAAAAAGGTACTTTAACGACCTGATAAATGCTGACACAAAGAAATCAATGGTGAGACAATTACAGATTCCTCAGTCTGTGAAACAGATTCTGGTAAATGCTGATCCTGCTACTTACAAATCTGTTTACTCAAATGTTCAACCAACTCACCATAACCAAAATCCATCAACCTCAGTACCTCTTTCTCATTCTACTCAACCTACCCTCAGAACTTATCTCAAATCCTATCTCTCCACTTCACAGACTGCTCAACCTTCTTCTTCAGCACCTACTGTGAAGCCTACATCCTCTAAGCCAAAGAGAACAAAGACTGTTCCTCAAACATCTCAGAAGAAGAGGAGGATTACTTTGAGAGATGACTCAGATTCTGAGGATCAGATTCCCTCTTCAGAACCTGTGGTAGATGAAGCTGAGAAGGCAACTTCTCAGAAGGATTCTGCAATTGGGGGTTCTAGGCTTCTCAAGAGGCTTAGACGTATGACGGTTCCTGAAACTCCCAAGGAATCCAAATCAACAAGGAAGTACAAGAAACAGAGGGCACAGAGGCCAGTTTCAGATGATGAGGAGGAAGCAGCTAAGGAAGGGGATCAGGAATCTCTGATCTCACAAGACAAGGAATTTGCTCCAGTCACTTCTTCTCCATCAACTCCATCTCAGGACCCTGTATCTGACAAGGCTAATTCACCTTCTATGTCTCTTGTTGATCCAGGCACAAGTGCTGAAATTGATATTCAGAACCTGGTTGTGCCTGAAATACTTTTCTTAGAAGCTCCAACAGCAAATAATCCTTCCACAACACCTGTTACTGATGCTGTTCAAACTCCTGAGTTATCACTAACACCTTCTCTGCATCAAGATGCTGATGATCAGATTTTAGGTGAGCATCAGGATATGGCTGTTGATCAGACCTTAGTATCAGATCAGCAATTAGAGGATGTTGAAGCCTCCATTGCTACTTACACAGTTGTCTTATCAGAAGATATTGATTCTTTAAGTTCTGATGCTGCAAATGTTGGAGATACTGGTGAAGCTGCTACAACTATAGATGTTGATGAAGCAGGTCCTTCAGGACATACTCCTCCACTGACTCTTCCTAAGTCTGAACTGGTAAAGGAGTTTGTTATCAGGGATGCACCAGTACCTTGGAGTGAAACTCCTGCAGGTCAGGAGTGGACTAAGGAATGGAACTCAGTTTCATGTGTTCCAAATGCTTTACATCTTGCTGAGCACTTGACTAAAGCTGATGAAATGTTACATTCTGATGATTTTAAAACCCAGCTTAGAGTCACTGCATTGAGTACTAAACATCTACAAGGTCTTCATTCCAACACTCATGCAGAGCTACACAAGATTCAGGAGAACTTTATCAAACAGGAACAAGTTTGGAAAATTGATAAGAAAAAGTTCTTCCAACCTACCATTGACAGGGTTGCTTATATTGAGAAAACTCAAGAGAAGCAACAAGCTCAGATTGATCAAATTCTGACAAATCAAGCTTCTCAGCAATCGCAACTTACTGAAATCCAGACCTCAGTGGAACTACTTATCTCTCTTTTATTACCTGCTGATGCCAAAAAGGGGGAGAAGGTAATTAAGTCCAAATGCAAAACCAACAAGTCACTGCAAGGAAAGGATGATGGAAAAGATGACCAAGGAAACTCTGGAATGGGTAGTGGTCATAGTCAAGGTAGAAGGTTTACATCAAGACAAGCTAGTCACAGAACAAGTTCTGATACTGGGAAAAGAATAAGTTCTGCTGCTGGTAAAAGGATAAGTTCTGATGAACTTCTAGATCTTGATGAGGAAATGTCAAGACAGTTATTTCTTCAAGAAAATCCAGGGATGGACTTGGAAAGTTTAAAGGAAGAAGAAGCCAGACTTAAATCAGAGAAAGTCACATCTAAATCTGAAGCTTCTGGTAAAAAGTTACTTCCAAAACCTAAAGGCATTGTGATCAAAGAAAGGATACATACTGAAGAAACTTTGGCTAGATCACAACCACAGATAGATCCAAGATCCAAGGGTAAAGAAAAGGTTGGTGAACCTATCAAGCCTTATGTACCTCCTGAGGAAGAAGAAATTACTGATGGAAAAGATAATCTTGCTCTGACTTCAAGAAAAGTTCTTAAAACAACCTCTGACATGGCTCAAGTTGTTCAGAGTCAAGAAATTGTAAGTTCTGATATTCAGAAGAAGCAAGTAACCTCTGACAGTTCTCAAGTTAACTTGATATCAGAAAATAAATCTAAAACACTCCTACCAGGATTCACTAAAGCAAAACAGACTCAATCTTTGAAGACTACTCCAAGTGGTTTTGAAGCAAGAGTAGTTACTGGAAAGGAAGCTAGAGATAAAACTGGATTGGGAAGTGCTGATGAAAGAAGAGTACACAACACTACCGATGATCCAACTTCCTTGAGTGAACCAGGTATTGGAGCAACTCCTGAGAGATTGAATCAACTAGAATCTGTACAGATGGTTTACCATACCTACTTGAAAGAATACATCATGTTGTATTTCATGACAGATGGTAGGGTTTATCATATAAGACAAAATGCCATTCCATTGAAGTATTTTGAAGAATTGGAGCATGTATTATTCTTACTTCAAGTGGATGACAGAATAACAGAGACTGCTGCAAACTACTTAAAGGAACAGATTCAGAGACAGAAAAGACTTTATTCTGTTAAGTCTGACAGCAGATATGTTCCAAAGTACAGAAATCACAATGGTGATATTGTTGATATGAAGCCTAATACTGCACAGATCAGAACATATCTTGGTATTAAGGGGCTTAAATTCAATCTAGAGTCTAATAAAGCTTATGTCATAAGACTAGATCGGGAGTTGAGAAAAGCAAAGATTAATGATCTCAGAGCTGCAATATTTCAAACTGGTGAAGATACTGCAGAGCTTAAAGATGTCAAACGGAGAATGATTGATGAACTCAGATATGCTGAGAAATGTTTGTTGAAGAATTATCTCAGAACAACTCCTGACATCAGAGAGATCAGAAAATGATGAAGCCAAGTCAAAGATCTACAACTACTTAAAATTCTGATGTGTATACAGACCAAAGTTGTTATCAGAAGTTGAATTGGTAAAAGCTTTAAGGACTGTAAGTTGTAGTTATCTTGTCTATTTCTCATGCATTTGTACTTAATGTTTTTGACATCATCAAATATCTGTTAAACTTGTATATTTTGCTAATTTACAAGTTGGGGGAGATTGTTAGATATATTTGATAATGTCATGGCTAATATGTTTTATGTTTAGATTTCAGATCTTATTTGAACAGAACAAATCAGTACTTAACTGATCAGTACTTATACTGGACGACAGAACTTAAGGGATATCAGTACTTATGTTATCAGGAGATAAGCATCAGGAGATAGATATCAGAACTTAAGTGTTGAAGGACGATCAGATAAGGACAGTAGCTGATTAAAGTTAAGAAGATCAAGATAAACATAAGAAGAGATATGCATGAAGAAGGAATTCCGTGAAGAATGGAATACTTGGAATAGAAGATATCTGATTGATATATTTTAGGAAGCAGAATTATATTCCATATCAATTAGCGATTATCTTGTAACTGTGTAGTATATAAACACAGACATAGGGTTTACACTATAAGTGTTATCATTATTGAGAATATTATTTACTATAACCCTAGCAGCTCTCGTGATATTTTGTTCATCACTGAGAGATAACAGTTCCAGATTGTAACAGAGTTTATTGTTTAAATAAAGTTTGTTTTCTGTTACATAAGTTCTTGAAGTTTGATTTGATTGTAATAAACACTGTATTCACCCCCTCTACAGTGAAAGTGTGACCTAACAGTTTCTTTTGGGATAATTTGAGTTTGTAAAAGTTTGTAATAATGTTTAATACTCAGTTCTAAGATTGGATAGTTGGGATTTGAACGATTTGTAATATAAGTGTGTGTTCGGCTTGTGTACATACTTTAACCTATTGTGGTCCGTGGTAATTGGTAAGTAGGGTCACTGCATATTATTATTATCTTTATTATTGTTATAAGCAGGTTATAAATAAGGTGTGTGTGTGTGGACCCCAAACTTCTGACCCGGGTTTGGAGGGCGCCACAGGTTTGGTATCAGAGCTACAGGTTATAAGTCACTGACACAAGCCTAGATTGACAGGAATGGGTAGAGGGCTAGGATTAGAAGTAAGGAATAGAAAGATAGAACGTCGAGAGGTTGAGTGCTACGGTATAATAGGTATTAGTATGATTCGCGTCGTGGCTCGAGATTCTTATATTGCGATATGATTTCAGATAGCAGCGATGGCCGACTCTTTCATCCCCATATCAGCTGATCACTCAGAGCCTTCAGTTGGAGTACCATCTTCAGATCCACATCCTGTTGTTCCACCAATGTTGGCTATTCTACCTTCACCCGTGTTGCAGCCCGTACCACTACAGGCTATTCCACCTCCAGGTATGAGGCCACCTATCAGAGGACCTCCACCAGCTGATTCAGATTCCACTGGGCATCAGTTGCAGGTGCCCCATTCCAGTCTACATTGCACCCAGTTCCTTATTACAGGTATGAGGCTTTTTTATTGGAGCGTGATTCCTTATTGGCCCAGATCCGAGAGCTGCAGCATATCATCAGGATTACAGATGTTGATCGTGGTGTGAGGGAGCTTCGGGAGGAGATTCATGTGACACGCAGGATTCTTGTGGCTAGGCTACATGGAGCTACACTACCTGGCCGAGGCCTTGATGCACTTATGGGATGGGCTACTGAGGTGATGGAGGATTTTGAGAGGCTGGGAGGACCAAAGTTTCCTTGGAGTTGAGTCAGAGATCCAGAGATGGAGATGCTGATCAGTGTTATTATGGTTGTGTAGTATGTACAGTAGTGTGTAGTATGTATCAGTAGACTTTTGAGTTGTACTTATGGATTAGAGCTGCTGACTAGTGAGTAGGTTGTTGTACCCTTTTTGCTTTTACTTCTGAAGCGTTTACGCTTGTACTACCCAAAACTTTTGATCTATATATATTAGTACCTTTTTCCTTTCCAGCACTGTCATTTACTTTACTGCACCTGTTTTACTTTACCTTATTTATTGCACCAGTTATACCCCTGTGATACCATGTACCCTGTTCCCTTAACTGTTTATATTCTGTAAAGAAGCATGCAATTTACTTAGTTCAATTGTTACAACTGTTTCCAAAAAGAGATATTTCTGTTTTAGAAAACTTTTCTTTTATGAAAAGGATTTGATTTAAAAGCTAAATAAGTTGTTTGATTCTTTACAGAAAAATGCCTCCCAGAAGAAATACCCGCACCAACACCCAGAATGAAGAAACCAATAACAACAACAACAACAATAACAACCAAGAAGGTACAAACTAGAATGTAAACCCAGAACCCATAGACCCAGCAATAGCCCAGATCCTTCAAATCTTGGCCCAACAAACAGTTCACCTGGCACAATAACAGCAAAGATAGACCAATCCCCAGGTAACTTTCAAAACTTTTCAGGTAGTAAACCCACCAGAATTCAAGGGTTCCCTTGAGCCGATTGAAGTAAATGTTTGGTTAAAGGAGATAGAGAAGGAATTTGCCTTAGTGAAAGTAAAGGAAGAACAGAAGGTTGAGTTTGCAAGCTACTACTTGAAGAATGAGGCCACCTATTGGTGGGAAATGGTGAAGACATTGGAAGGTACTGATGTTATTACTTGGGAAAGGTTTAAGGAATTGTTTTTAGAAAAGTATTTTCCCCAGTTTGTCCAGAATCAGATGGAATTGAAGTTTTTAGAGTTAAAGCAAGGAAATATGTCGGTGGCAGATTATGAAAGCAAGTTTGAAGAATTGTCAAGGTATGTGCCGTCATATATGGATACTGACAGGAAGAAGGCTAAAAGATTCCAGCAAGGTCTAAAACCATGGATTAGAGGGAAGGTAGCCATTTTTGAGTTGGATACCTATGCAGGAGTTGTACAGAAGGCCATGATCGCAGAGATAGAGAGAGAGAGGTCACAGAAGGAGAAAGAAAGCAAGAAAAGGAAATTTGAGGGAAATGAAGGTCAGTCAACCAGGGAAGTTTCCAAATTTTAAGAAGGGCAAGTTTCAGCCAGGGAGATATTCTAATTTCAGGAGACAAAATGCAGGCGACGGAAGCCAGGGCAACCGCCCAGTTAATGCGAATTAGCCGAATCAGTTGAGGATAACTTTTCCAGATTGTCAGGTATGTGGAAAGAAACATGGAGGAGTTTGTAATAAATTGAATGTAGTTTGTTTCAAGTGTAACCAGAAAGGGCACTATTCGAGGGAGTGCCGAAATCAGCCAGCAAAAGAACCAGCAAACAAGGATCAGCCTATCCGGAATCCAGCAGTTAAAGTTCCAGCTATTGAATTTACGTGCTTTAAATGTGGAAAGCTAGGACATATAGCCAGGGATTGCAAGACACCATCCCAAGTCAGTAATGCATTGAGGATTATGGGATCTACCCCAGTAGTGAATGAGGCTCCAAGGGCTAGAGTTTTTGATATGTCTGTGAAGGACGCTATCCAGGATATTGATGTCGTGGAAGGTACGCTTAATATGAATTATTTATGTGCCAAAGTGTTAATAGATTCGGGAGCAACTCGATCGTTTGTTTCACAAGATTTTGTTAGTAAGTTAAATTGTCCAGTTGAGTATTTAAATGAAATAATGACTGTGGAATTAGCAAATCAAGAATGAGTATTTGTTAATCAAGTTTGCGGGAATTGTGAGATTGAGATTTATGGTAGTAAGTTTTGTGTAGATTTAATACCATTTAAGCTAGGAGAATTTGACGTTATCTTAGGAATGGATTGGTTATCTAAGCACGATGCCCAGATAGATTGTCGAAATAAGAAGGTAATGGTGAAGATGCCAGACAAAAGGATAGTAACGTTCAAGGGCCAGAAGCAAGTAAAGAAGTTCTTAACGAAGATTCAAGCCAAAAAGTTACTACGGCAAGGATGCGAGCATTTCATGGCATATATGATTGACAGAAGTCAGGAGCCAGCAAAACTTGAAGATATTCCAATAGTGAATGAATTTCCAGACGTGTTTCCCGATTAGTTACCAGGACTTCCTCCAGATAGAGAAATTGAGTTTGCAATCGACTTAACACCTGGAATAGAACCGGTATCTAAGGCCCCGTACAGAATGGCGCCCGTTGAGATGAAAGAGCTAGCGAAGCAATTACAAGAGTTGTTAGAGAAAGGAGTAATCAGACCCAGTGTATCCCCGTGGGGTGCACCGGTGCTATTTGTTAAAAAGAAGGATGGAAGCATGAGACTGTGCATCGACTATAGGGAGCTCAACAAGCTTACCATCAAGAACAAGTATCCGTTACCCAGAATTGAAGATCTGTTTGACCAATTGAAGGGAGCCAAGTACTTTTCTAAGATTGATTTAAGATCGGGATATCATCAACTAAAGATTAATCCAGAGGATATACCGAAGATAGCTTTCAGAACAAGGTATGGACATTACGAATTTTTAGTGATATCTTTTGGATTAACAAATGCCCCGGCAAGCGTTTATGGACCTGATGAATAGAATTTTCAAGGAATATTTGGATAAGTTCGTTATTGTGTTTATAGACGATATTTTGATTTATTCAAAGACGAAAGAGGATCATGCAGCACATTTGAGAACAGCTTTGGAGATTTTAAGGAAAAAGAAGTTATATGCTAAATTCTCAAAGTGTGAGTTTTGGCTACAGGAAGTTTAGTTCTTAGGACACATAGTCAGTAATGAAGGGATCAAAGTAGACCTACCAAAGATTGAGGGCATTACAAATTGGGAAAGACCGAGAACACCCACTGAGGTAAGAAGTTTCTTGGGATTAGCGGGATATTATCGTCGATTTGTTCAAAATTTCTCAAGTATTGCAACACGATTGGCAAAGCTTACACGAAAGAATGAAACGTTTATATGGAACGATAAATGCGAAGAAAGTTTTTAGGAATTAAAGCGAAGATTAATCACGGCACCTATTTTGTCACTTCCAGACGATCAAGAGAATTTCGTAATTTATAGCGATACTTCTCATAAAGGACTATGATGTTATCTGATACAGCACAATAAGGTGATTGCATATGCGTCAAGGCAACTAAAGCCACACGAACAGAAATACCCTACTCATGATTTGGAGCTAGCTGCCATAGTTTTCGCTTTGAAGATTTGGAGACATTATCTGTATGGAGAAAAGTGCGGGATTTACATGGATCACAAAAGCTTGAAGTACATATTCACACAGAGGGAGCTTAATATGAGGCAAAGGAGATGGTTATAATTAATCAAGGATTACGACTGCACGATTAATTATCATCCCGATAAAGCGAACGTTGTAGCAGATGTGTTAAGTCGGAAGGAAAAGTTAAATGTGTTATCAGTGCCCGAAGAAATATATAAGGAATTTCAGAAATTGGATTTGGAAATTAGAGTTTGCCAGCCCGGTGAAGCAAAAGTGTATAGTATGACTTTCCAGCCATAGTTGTTAGAGAAGATAAAGAAGTGTCAGGAAGATGTAATAGATCAAGATATAAATCGTTTGGTAGGTGAAGAATTGTGTACGCAAAAGGACGATCAAGGTATTCTTAGGTTTTCTTCTAGAATTTGGATTCCACCGGTGACAGAGTTGAAGAATGAAATTTTACAGGAAGCTCATAACTCGAGGTATTCAATCCATCCAGGGAGTACCAAAATGTACATAAATTTAAAGGAAAATTATTGGTGGCCAGATATGAAGAGGGAAATTGCGGAATGGGTTAGCAGATGTTATACATGTCAGAGAGTTAAAGCAGAACATCAGAGACCGAGTGGATTGCTACAGCCATTGGAGATTCCAGAATGGAGGTGGGAACATATTGCCATGGATTTCATAGTTGGATTACCAAGGACAAGGGCTAATTATGATGCCATTTGGGTTATAGTGGATAGACTTACCAAGTCAGCTCATTTTCTGCCTATAAATGAAAGATTTTTGCTCAATAAGTTAGTCCATATGTACCTGAAGGAAATTGTAGTTCGTCATGGAGTTCCTGTGTCTATCGTATCTGATCGAGATCCAAGATTTAATTCAAGATTTTGGAAAAGTTTTCAAGAATGTTTGAGAACAAGACTGAATATGAGTACGGCTTACCATCCACAGACGGACGGCCAGAGTGAAAGAACGATCCAGACAATTGAAGATATGTTACGTGTTTCTGCTATTGACTTCAGAGGGAGTTGGGATGAGCATTTACCTCTGGTAGAATTTTCTTACAACAACAGGTATCACGCCAGTATTGGGATGCCACCATATGAAGCTCTTTATGGACGCAAATGCAGATCCTTAGTGTATTGGGACGAAGTAGAAGAACACAAAATACTTGGACCTGAATTAGTGCAGCAGACAAAGGAAGTTGTTGAAGTTATCCAGAAGAGATTGATAGCCGCAGAGGACCGTCAAAGGAAATATGCAGATCAATCAATGAAAGACATGGAATTCGAAGAAGGGAATTTGGTATTACTGAAAGTATCACCGTGGAAGGGATTAACGAGATTCAGAAAGAAAGGAAAGTTGAGCCCAAGATATGTCGGACCTTTTGAGATTCTAAAGCATGTTGGCAAAGTAGCTTACGAGTTGGCGTTACCTCCGCACATGTAACACATTCACAATGTTTTTCACGTATCGATGCTTAAGAAGTATAATCCAGACTCCAGGCATGTAATAGAATATGAGCCAATAGAGCTTCAGGAAGATTTGTCATATGTAGAGAGTCCAATAGAGATTCTAGAGGAAAGAGAGAAAGTATTAAGAAATAAAGTGGTAAAGTTAGTAAGAGTATTGTGGAGAAACCCAAAGGTTGAAGAGTCAACCTGGGAGTTAGAGTGATATGAAAGAAAAGTACCCTCATTTATTTTCTTAGGAGATTCTGAGGACAGAATCCTTTTAAGGGGGGAAGGAAGTAATATCCGGGATATATCGTGTAATTATTTTTGCAAATAAACAATTATTATATGTGTTCAGTATCCATTCTGTGAATTATTTGTTAAGTGTTAAATGTGTTTGGATGTTTAAAAATAATGTTAATTGAGTATTTTAATTTTTATATGTCCAAAATAAAATATATATAATTGTCATATCTTCCTAATTATTTTTATGATGATTTATGATTTTATAGGAATTATATGGATTTTATAAAATCTTTTTCCGAGTATTTAAAAACTATTTTATACAAACGGGAACCAACTGACGTCATCCGTTGTTACGTTTTTATAACCCGAAACTCTTCCGAGAACTCCTTCCTAACCTAATTACAATATCCCGAGCATTTTCCATGTTTCGACTTTTTCGATCCGGCGTAAGGTTTGTCCTGCGTGGGTCCCGGCGCAACATTTTCGATACATTATTCATTTCGGTAAATCAATAAAACTCGTATTTTTGATAAACGGGATATTTTTATTAAACTATCACAATTATCACCTCGTAATACGTGTAACCAGGCGCTGAGACCAAGACCGTAGTACAAATTGTACTGATTTGGATAATTATCCCGAAAACCGGTACCGTTTGGATCAGTTTTTATAAATAAACGTACCATTTTATATCCGGAATGATCCAACGGGATACTAATTTTCTGTAATTATAAATAGCCTTTCCGTATTTTATTCCGTATCAAAAATCATTTGCAGTCAGTAATTATATAAATTTCCAGAGAAATTTTTTATATTCATAAACCCTTCTGAGGATCAAACCAACAATCGGAGATGTTACCGGAGTCCGTTTGAAAAGCTCGAGTACTCAAAACGAAGGTCTTAAGGTGTATTATCAGATTCTGTGAACCATATACCTACAGAAATCAAGGTTTATTTTCTTTAAATTTGTTTATTTTCAAATTATTTTTATTAAAAATATGAATTTTTGTTCGGATGATTGTTTGAATGATTTGATGATCTCATGTTGTAGAGCTTGTTTTCCTGATGATTTTCATATGTCATATGCCTGATTTGAAGTTCAATAACATGTTCAAAATTGAGTTTAATCTTCGAATTTTAAAATTAGGGTTTATAACCCGTATGAATGTTTTCAATTGAAATTTGGGGCTTTTTGATTTAGGGGTTATTAGATGTTGATTTATAGTGGGTTGTGTTCCTTATGAAATTTGCAATCGATTGGTATATAGCTCGTTAACAGAGGATGTCTGAATCGAAGGGAGTTGTGTTTTGAAGTTTTCGATGTTTCGCCGGAAACCGGCGATGTTCTTGGCCATTTTCCGGCCAAGACAGGGATGATTGATGTGTTTTGATTGCATGTACAAGTTACTAGTAGCCTGTAGTTTAATTATGAATAGTTTGGTGGCCTGAGGTGGCCGGAATCGTGTTCTCCGACCACACTCCGGCGAGTCGACGACGGGGGTTTGTAAAATTGCAAACAGGCCCCTGGACTTTTGGGGAAGAAACAGTTTAGTCCCCTAGGTTTCCAGAGTTTGCATATTTTGGATTCCTGTTATAAATTATTTAAAAATCATATTTCCTATTTATTTTAATTATAAAAATTCATTTTTAAAATCTGAAAATTCCAAAAATTATTATTCTAATTCAAAAAATATTTTTAAATCAAAAATAAATCTGAATTAGTTAGTTAATTAATTTCAGTTAATATCTAATTGATTAATTGGTCAATTAATTCGAAAATTAATTGATTAATTGATTTAATTAATTATTAATTGATTTTATTTAATTATTTAATTAGATTTAATTATTTAAAAATGATTTAAAAATTTGGAAAAATAGTTTCGAGCTTTAAAATATTATTTTAAATTGTTTTCAAGGTTTGATAATTATTATAAAATTGTTTTAAAGCCATATTTGGCCAACCGAACCCTGTTTATTACTCCAAAATTGATCCAACGACCCGTTTTAATTCCGAAAAATGTTTTAAATATCACTTTAAATACCCGAAAGCCTGTTTATGACCCGAGACTTCTTTATAAATTATATATCATTGATTATTTGACGTGTTATCTGCTATATGTGACTTGCTGGTTAACTGTCGGTCTATATATTCGATGTTTACTTGTTTATAGTATAACTTTCAATCCGTTAATCGGATTTGGGTGAAACGAAGGGTAGATAGAAGTATATGTCAAATAGAATCGTATGAGTTGAATATTGATAGATTCTTATGATATGTGAGCAGAAGAGGCAAGGTGTAGGAAAGGGAAATAGATAGTCGAGGAGTAGACGGTTGTGATTCAAAGTTAGAGAAGTATAGCAAGCTAATACCAGGCAAGTGTTCTGAACTTTCTTAAGATATATTGTAGTAGATTGATAGTCCTGTTCTATATTGCAAGTGCTTTGAAATACTGAACCCAAAACCCCGATTCCAGTTATTGATCTTGAGCCGTAAACTTTATTCGTTCTAAACCATTGATTATTGTATACCCAAATACGAACCACAAATATACGATACTACTCCACAATACATACAAACTAAATACCAAACACTTAACTGAATTACTTATATACTCAAACCATTGTACCTTATGATTTGAAAGACCAATTCCTGGTAACCCTGAAACATTGATTCCTTTGTTATCCAATTCTTTCATTACCTAACATCCAAGCTTTGAAAATGCCATATTGATCCTTATGCAGATTGAAACCATTTCATTTTGAACGTCCAATGTTGTTAAATATTCTGTTTATTGCTTATTACTGTTTATTCTGCTATTATGTTAGAATTGGATTGTTTTTATAAAATTGTGGACCAGATTCGTGGTCAGACCATATAATGGTCAAGTTAGGCCAATGTGTGCCTTGGATCCAGTAGTTAGAACAGTGTTGTGTGCTTTGCTCGGGGTTAGTGCGTGACTGATCAACAGCCTAACCTTGGTTTTTAAAATGGAAATATAATATCCAATTCTAAATCATAATTTATTGTTCACTTGATATCATAACCCTTTTCAATTGATGATCATTATTCTCAGTTTTGTCATTGTGACTTGCTGAGCTAGTTAGCTCATTTATGCGATGTTGTTTATGTTCTTTTCCAGTTAAGAAGGACCCGTTGGTAGCACAGATCCCTACTCCAGCGCGAGAGCTAGGGATTCAGGTTGATCGAGTTAAGCTAGTAGGTTTCTTTTGGGATAATTTGAGTTTGTAAAAGTTTGTAATAATGTTTAATACTCAGTTCTAAGATTGGATAGTTGGGATTTGAATGGTTCGTAATATAAGTGTGTGTTTGGCTTGTGTACATACTTTAACCTGTTGCGGTCTGTGGTAATTGGTAAGTAGGGTCACTGCATATTATTATTATCTTTATTATTGTTATAAGCAGGTTATAAATAAGGTTTATATGTGTGGACCCCAAACTTCTGACCCAGGTTTAGAGGGCGCCACATTGATGACTCAGTATCAGACTTTGTGATGAGAGCCTTTCCTTTTCCTTTCTTTGAGACAACCACTTTAGGGGATTCCTCCTCAGCCTTAAGAGCAACTGTCCTTAACTTTCTCCCATGCCTCTTGCTTCTTTGATCCATCTCAAGTTCATGAGTCTTGAGCATACCATAAATTTCATCAAGAGTAGTTTCATCAAGAGCATAATTGTCTCTTATAGTTGTGGCCTTCAAATCCCAACTTTCAGGAAGAGCTAAAAGGAATTTGAGATTAGTATCTTCAAGATCATATTCCTTATCCACCAGTGACAGATCATTCAGAAGTTTGACAAATCTGTCATATAAACCAGTTAATCACTCATCAGGTTTTGAGTCAAAGTGCTCATACTCTTGAGTGAGTATAATCCTCATGTTCTTCTTAATTAAATCAGTTCCCTGGCATCTTGTCTCCAAGGAATCCCATATCTCCTTTGCAGTCTTGCAGTTAATTACCCAGTTTGACATGACATTATCAATGGCACTATGTAGCAAATGTCTTACCATTGCATCCTTTGCAATAGATGAGATATCTTCAGCTGTATATTCACTTTTCTCCTTTGGTACAGTCTGTGCTGGCTGATCTGCAACTACAACAGAGAGCTTGGTTGGCTTATGTGGTCTTTCATTAATTCTGTCAAGGTATTCTGGATCTGTAGCTTCCAGAAACATAGACATCCTCACCTTCCATATGGGATACTCAGAAGGTTTCAGTATGGGAACCCTAATAGTCTCATATTAATTATGGATTTGAGTCTTTAGAGTTTCTTCAGTTTTGGTAGGCTTGGTTGGAGTTTGTGCTTCTTCAGACGATTGTTTTTGGATCTTTATTGTATGTATGTTAACAGATTGCTCTGATACCACTTGTTAGGTCACACACACTGTAGAAGGGGTTTGAATATAGTGTTTGTTACAATCAAATCGAATTAAGAACACAAGTAACAGAACACAGATTTTATTCAATATAATAAACTCTGTTGCAATAGAACTGTCCTCTCTCAGTGATGAACAAATATCACGAGAGCTGCTAGGGTTATAATGAATAATAATCTCGATTAAGATAACATATATAGTGTAAACCCTATGCTGTG
Organism: Apium graveolens; assembly: GCF_009905375.1. Classification (NCBI taxonomy): domain Eukaryota; kingdom Viridiplantae; phylum Streptophyta; class Magnoliopsida; order Apiales; family Apiaceae; genus Apium; species Apium graveolens. Next base: position 108,391,566 of record NC_133656.1, read on the forward strand.
TTTATATAGACACACAGTTACAAGATAAACTTCTAATTGATATCGAACATAAGTCTTCATCCTAAAATATATCAACTAGTTATCTTTTCTTCCAAGTATTTTATTCTTCATAGAATTCTTCTTCATGCATATCTCTTCTTGTGTTTTCCTTAATCTTTTTTCCTTTCAATCAGCCACCTTCCTTATCTGAAAGTCTCCTTAAGTCCTGATATTATCTCCTGATAAATATCTTCTGATAACTTAAGTTCTGACAACATAAGTTCTGATATCTTAAGTCCTGACTTCAGTATAAGTACTGATTTCCAGTTAAGTACTAATTTGTCCTGTTAAGTAAGATCTGAAAACTAAACACAAATCATATTAGACATGACATCACAAATATATCTAACATTCTGTTGTAGCAAACCCCTGATAGTTATTTATTACATATATCTTGTTAGAAATGTAACTATCAAATCTTGATCTGTCCCCATCTCAGTCTTGTAACAACCTCTTGAACTAAATCTTTACAGTCCCTGCTTCGAAATAGATAGGCTTGATTCTTGGATATAGCTTTTGTACTCCATGTGAATCTGATGCGACTAAACTTCCCTGACATGTGAAACACTTCCCTGACATCCAGTCCTTCAAGTATTTCTACCCGAGCTTCCTCTGATTTAACTATTAGTAACTCTTACATTCTGTCTCGAGGTTCCAACTTTAATGGATGTAACTGAGATATTTTTATGTCCCCACTATTCTCTCTGACTTTCTCGATTCTTTACTTTATGATCTCATTGATTCTCGGATAAATGTAGCATTGGTACAAACCACTGTGTGACTGTATGATCTGGAATAATTTGGAGTTATCTTAAAATATTCGAGAAAAATTGTACCCTTAGAAATTTCATTACTTTCCTACATCTGAAAATCCATTGGTATCCTATGGAGTAAGCCTTTAAGGAAATTCCATAATTTTCTTCTATAGGTCTTGAAATCAGCTACATTGGAATAAGAAAACCATTATCTTTAATTTTCGTGTTCGGGAATTTTCCATGTGAATAGCACATGGTCTTCGTTTTCTTCAAAATATTAAAATCATCTATAACGCTCGGAGGAATATTGAGTCTACCAATCCTTTGAGAACCATGAGGCTTAGAATATTTAAAACTCCACAAATTTTAAACTTTTTGAGAGTTAGAAATATTTCTGGAATAAGCCCAAATTATTTAAAATTCAAAAATCTCAAGTGTTGATAATATTTGAAAATTAAAAAATCCAAAAATATGAGAATTTGATTGTTTGGGCTGACACACTGAATCTGACATGTATATCGATCAACAAGCTCTGATACCAATTGTTAGGTCCTGAAGTATCGTAGAAGGGGTGGTTGAATACGATACTCACTAAATTAAAAAATAATTTCGAATCTTTTACGGATATAAAATTTATTGTTCGGTTAGTGGTTCCGTGTTCTTGAGGTGAATAGTGTTTAGGACAATAAAATGAGGAACGCAAGATATTCGGTGAAGTATATATTAATATATAAATCCTCGGGGGTGTTGCTACACTCCGGTAAATAAATTAACCGGCTACGATCTAAGAACAACAAAATTCCTAGCTACTATAAAGATTTACAAATCAAACCCTATACAATGATCTAACTTTTAGTTTGTCCAAGGATTCAATTACCGTATAACGATTATAATGCCCCTATGAATATACAAGAGTTAAAATGGGCATTATAACATTTCTCCGGTGAGAAGTTAAATGGACGTCAAAGTGCTGAGCTTCTATGTAAATTTTTTGCTGCTTGTTTTTCTCAACTCTCATTTTTGTTGGAGAAGAAGATAAAACACAGAACAACTGATTTATGTATTCTGCTTCTGTTGTGTAGACTTATATTCAAAGTGAAATACGTGGCTTTTTATTTACCATATAAAACAATTGAATGTAATCAATGAAGTGTTGATAAGATGACTTGTTTCTGGGAATTCATTTCCTTAATTGCACATACAAAGAGATGTAAGTAACATTTGAATAGTCTCCAATTAGTAATTGGCGAGCAAGAGGATACAACGAGGGACTTTTTACTTATTTTTTATCCAACATATCTAATTTGTGACCATGAGCTCCTTGGAGGAGTTACTTGCGACCTTGTGCATGCCTAGGTGCTTTGTACTTGGTCTTTGTGCAAGCTAACTCTTAACTTGCGACCATGACACAAAGGAGGGATTTTTGCCTTATATTTTTTTGCTCAACTTGCTAATTTGCGACCCAATTGCCAAGTAGAGGCTTACTTGTGACCTCACCCCCTTGTGTGACTAACTTGCGACCTAGGCCTCCTAGTGTAGCAAGGGAACTATTTTTGACCTAGAAAATTAACTATGCTAACTTGCGAACATAGGTGATATTCATGTACTTAGAATTTTATTTCTACTCGTGTTTATTCCCTGAGGCTCCTACCAAGTCAAGATCAGATCCTGTAATTAAATATTGAACTGTATTTGTCACACCCCAACTTAACAATAGATATTATACAAATTATTATAATAGTTAACAAAAGGAAATAAATACATCTGAAACCAAGATCTTACAGTTTAGGGTTTGGAACAACCCAATACTATAAACTATTACAACCTGATTTTTAATATCGGATCCTCACACAAAATGATCATTTATTCTACCTGAGCTCGAACATACAAATCGACATCACAAGTCTTACATGTTGTCTGCTTGAAATCTAACCATATCTGTTAGCTGTAATATCAGAGTGAAAGCAAGTAGTGAGCGAAATGCTCAATAAGCGCTATAATATACATAAACAAGAATGAAAGAATAACAATGGAAATGAAAGATTCAACAATATAGTATCAAAAGATAAACTTTCGGGATGATGCCATCTTTTCTTGTAATAAAACAATTCAAAACCATTTCTTTATCAAAAACCATTTTTTGACGCTACGGATTACAGCCGGTGATCAGCCGCGAAGTAATCCCGAACCTCGCTGGGTTCTAGAACATTAATGGGATCCCTAGGCAACCTTTAAGCCTAAAAATAAGAGCGGAAATGACTTGTGTCTCAGTCCAGATCCACTATTTAAAGAAAATATTTATTCCCCTTCGGGACTGAAAATCCACTTTTTAACTTTTTCATTTTAAAAAATTTATTTGATGCCAAGTGACGGTTAAACTATTAAATAATGAATATCTTTATCAAGTATTCTAGATCAACTTTAAAGCCATGATCAACTAGACTGATACATTATCAAATGGAATTGCAAAGTTTCTATTCACAAGGAATCTATCAATGAGGTTTCACAGGGTTGTTGGATAGTATAAAGGAACTAAGTCAAACTAGGTTCAAGGTAATGGTTCCAGATAAGACATAGGTATTAAAATATAAAGAAGGTGAGCATCAGTTCAAAGTATAACAGGGTATCATGTTTTAGGGGTAAGGATAGGGTTATCAAGCAATCATGAACAACTTTAAGGAATAACTGACTTTTAGGTATCAAGATAAGGATACTGAGTATAACTCGCACAGGGTTCAACACCACAATTACTTTGGTATACTAGCATGGTATGACTTTTGATTTACTTGCATAGATATCTTCAAGTAAAGTTAAACTACTTGCAATAAATACTTGAGGGTTCATGGCACTTGCATATAATACGAAAGATAGACTTGGAACCACTTGGATCATATATATCAAGGTGAATTAGAACACTCACATCATATATAAGAACTGGGTTATCACACACTTGCAGTGTAAACAAAAAGGTAGGTTGAAACACTTGCCTTGAGAAAGGCTTGACTTGACTGGCAGGTGGGAGCAACTGGAGCTTCACTCGACTTTAATGGCAAGCTTATCCTCATCTCGAGAGCCTACACAAAATAATAATAACCTCATTATAATATATACTCACTAATTCAACCTAATTATAAACCGAAATTACGCACATTGGCACTTAGGCCTATATACACATACACGCTTATAATTATCTTATAAGAATAATAGTTCACAGAGCCACATATGCTCACATAACACATTTAAGTACATAATAATATATCCACACACTATATGTAATAACCCCAATTTTTGGAATTTTTGAAACCCTTATGAATAGTGCTTTTGTTGAGTATGCGAAATAAGAAAACTTTTCATACCACACTATGTAGGGGTTCTTCTATTGTTATTCTGAGATCTTATTAGTACTTTATATGGGATATAAGTGTATGTAAAGATCGTCAGAATCCAAATTCGAACACTTTGATTTTTCCCGAAAATCTACCAGATATAGAAAGAACTGAGTATAAGGTAACAGAATAAAAAGGATTTAAATATAAGGATTATAAGAGAGGATCATAAAAGGAATATAATGTATTGAGAAAGGTTAAGGAAACCTAAGTAATAAGATCCCGGGTATGATCCCTCAAATGATAAACGAAAACGAAAGTTAACCGTATAACAGATCAGCGGTCATTAGCCAAGTAATTAGGAGTTAATCAAGGGGTTAGTGGATGATGATGTCAACACACCAACAAGAGGAAGACAAGTGTAACAAGATGACATAGGAAAGGTGACATAAGCATGACATAAGGGAAGGAGGTGTGGTTGATTAATAACCACACAATTTTTCATGGGTAAAAAGGTAATTAATCAAAAACAAAAGCTAGCAACCAAGCAAACAAATCAAAAAAACACAAAACACTCCATTTTCTTCATCAAGCTCTCGGCTTTCCTTCATTTTCAAGGATAAGAAAATCCAAATTCAAGCTCCAAGCATTGTTAAATCGTGAGGTAATTATCCAAGGTTCCTTGTACTTAGATATAGTTATCCTATGAATCTAAGCTCCAAATTCCTTCACAATCTCTTCCTAAAAATCATGGAAGAAGATGGTGAATAGTGTTTTTCAAGAACTAAAATTTTTGTTCTTGAGTTTTTGTTTAGATTAAGCTTAGATAAGGACTTTTAAGGGTGATTCCAAGCTAGTTACTTGATTCTCCACTCTCCAAGGAAGGTATAACCCCTCCAAACCCTAACTTTACTTGAGTATTAGGTTTAGTTATGTTGTTATAGTTCATGAGAAGTTTGTTTGTTGTGAATGTAGAGGATAGTTGGTGTTGTAATGTTTTGGAGTTGTAATTCTTGGAGTATTGATTAATGAACTTAAGTATAGTTTAAATTCATGTTTGAGAATAGTATAAATTAATAATGTTGAGTTGTTGGGGCTGTTATGGTGAAGTATGGATGGAGTTGGGTTGTGATGTTGATTATGGGTTGATTGTGGGTTGATTTGGAGTGGTATAAATTTGGGTAATCGCGTAAACATAGCCGTCGTAATGCCCGATTTACCGTAGACTGTTTTTGTTCTTAACATCAGAACCATTTAACTCACTGTTAAGTTTTACCATTGCCATGGTTAGATAGTTCATGTTACGAGCTTCATTTTGATATGTGGTTCGTTTGAATCCGATGTACGGTTTAGGAGAAACGACCGTTTTAAGTAACGGCGTTTCGCGACCGAACCATTACCCCTCGCCTTACTTTGAAACCTTAGTTAAGGACTTTAAATGACTAATTGGGGTATGAAACAATTATGTTAGGTGGATTAGGCAGTTGGTAAGGTACTCTCAAAGAATCGCCTTAAAACTCTTAATGGTTAATTTATTAAAAATGGTGGAGCCGAGGGTACTCGAACGACTTAGGTGATTCATTAAGCGTAGGAGTGACCATAAGCAAACGTTAGGGTTCAATTGGTTAAAGTCTAGTTTCTTAAGCGACTGGGGTCTAATTCCAACTTATGTTGTTGTTCATAGGTTATCGGACCCACTCTAAGCTTAAATCTATCCGGTAGCACTCAGGCAAGTTTTCTATCCGTTATACTGTTGTTGTGATGTATACATTTGTATATGCATTATCTTGTGATAGATGCATAATGGTTATTTAGCAAATTCTTGCGATATATTGTAGCATGTGATATGGTATATATGCATGCCTGTTTCGTATTCTTGATACATATATCTATTGATTCAGTTCATAATACCTATGCTAAAGATAAGCGGTATTTACGTATACCCTTAGTATAGGGGACACAAAGGTGAACACTTTTCTAAAACCGGGAGTCGATGCTCCCGAGTATAATATATATATATTTATATATATATATATATGAATAGTTTTTAAAACTATGAATCAAATAAGGTTTATTCGATAACCTTATTTTATTAATGAATATTATTTTGAATATTCATTCGAGGGCTTATGACCCCGTTTATTTTATTATTGAATATTATTTTGAATATTCATTCGAGGACTTATTGACTCCGCTTAGTTTATTAATGAATATTATTATTTGAATATTCATTCGAGGACTTATGACTCCGATTATTTACTAATTATTATTCTTAATTTTATTAAAGAATAATGTGTCGATAATCAAACTCACTTTTGATTATTTAAATAAAGATAGTACTTTCATATAAGTATATCTTTGGTTATTTAATATACATTGCAAGTATAAGTTTTAAAACTTCTACTTCAATTATTTTTATAAAGATTATTCTTTATGAGAATATTATTTAAATAATAATATTCAAATATTTTCTAATATATTGGGACTGATTTATTTTATTAAATCAGCATCACTCCAAACATTCTTAAAAATGTTTTGCGAGTCTTCAAAATGATTCTAAAAGTTAGAGCGGATCCCAAAAACTCATTTTTATATTTTAGATCCTCCTTTCGAAGGGGATTTAAATACTCGCTCAAAACCTGAGGGATCCGGCTCTGTGGTGTATTGTATATTCGCAACAAGGTTGCTATTTTGATAAAAGAATTTTTGATTACTTACCCAACACTCGGGAAGTAAAATTCTTGGAACAAGTTAATCCATTAACAGGCATCGCCTGGGAAATATCGGTGAGTTCTCCTTTCCAACTAGATACGTCTTCTTGGTGGAGTCGTATCAACAAGTTTCTACTTGGGGAAAGGGGGAACGAGCTTTACGTTTCAGAGTCATGGATTTCATCTGAACTAGGAGCGGCGTAAGTGGTCGAGTGGTGCCGTCCCAGCCTTATTATATTGGCCCAAATGGCCCGGAAGTTCCGCTAAGACGGTCCATTCCTTAGGAGTCCAGTGTTCGATTGACAAGTAAATCCGACAGGTTCTCCTCTACATGTAGAAAATGGTGGGGTTGTACTACTGCGACTGATCATCGTAAGTGGTCTTCCTGGCGTGACAAACTCCCGTAATGAGTTCATCATCCAATTGGATATTTCTGCAATACTACCCAGAGCACTTCGATAGAAAGGCTACGATTGGGCGATTGTTGAGTGTTGGCAGGGTCAAGTTTTCAAAATGATGTTTGCATCAAATGAAGTATCTCATAACTTCATTTTATTTTAATGATATTTTAAAGATTGATTCTATACAAGTTTTGTCTTGTAGCTTAATCTATGGGATGAACTATTTATACATTGAACGGTGGTAGTTCAAGTAGTATTCAGAAAAGATATAAGTATATTGGAGTATCTTGTAACTTCATCTTTTAAACTTATATCTAGTTAATGATTGTCTTATGAATGACAAAGGTTTCAGAAAAACATTGAGACAAGGTTAGATATATGAGATCACCTTGCAATGATATTTTTATACAGTTATACACTGGAACTCTGTGTGTATTATGCATGGAAGAGGACTTCCAAGATTTTGAAAAGTATATATGTATATATACTGAATATTTTGTGACTTCATCACATTAAGATATCAGCTTGGTTCATTTCTTCTTGACCAAGACTTTCATGAGTACTATGAGAATGCTCATATATTGTTAATTATTATACATATTATTTTGGTGGGCTTGTTGCTCACCCTTGCTTTCTTCTTTCATCACACAACATCAGATAGACAAGATGAACATGACCAAGCTCCCAATTCGCGAGCGGATAGGAAACGTTCCGCAATTTCCTATAGGCGTTGATGTCGCTGTAGCTGAGGTAGGAACTACCAATAGGCTAGGATTTCAACTTTTGATGTACTAGACTTATGTATCTTTATCAATTGTAATAATGGCAAAGAAATGTAAATTTATTCAGAAACCCTTTTAAGGTGTAATGGCATATAATTTTGGAATAAAATGACTCGTGTTATTTTTGGATATTCGTCTCTGAGACTATAACTTGTGGTGTGTGTGTTTATTGTGGGGTCACAGTACAGAGTAGTTGATTGTTTATTAAGATTGGGTGTTATTAAGGGAAATGGAACTCGTGACAACCCGGATCCCCGACCCCGGATTTGGGGGTGTTATAGAAATGGTATCAGAGCGAAGCGTTATAAACCTCATAGATGATGTGACGTTAAGATAATAAGTTCACTAAGATAATAAGAATTCTTGCCAAGTTCATAGTCGGACTACCTAACGTAGTACTGACAGTTAAAACCCTTATGTGAACCCTTATAAATATCGTGATAGGAGCGTAGTTCGTTACCGTATATGGTAGCGGGACTCCGAACCCTGAGGTTGAGGAGCAACAACGCGATGATGTTTTATTAGTTATTGGAGATCAGATTGTGGACCCGATAGAGCGTCCTAACACGGGACCGGATGATGTTCATATTGAGGATGTAGTGGTTGAGGATGTTGTCCTAGAAGGGATTATCGCTGAGAAGGATCCTGTGAAGGGTCCTGACAAGAATGAATAAAGGGCCACTGAGGAATTGATAACCATGGTTAGGGCAACTACCAGAGGTAGGATTGGCTGGTCGCTACCAGAGGTTCGTTCAAGTTTGTAAAGATAGTAGCCCCTTTAACGCGGCTTACTCGTAAGACTGAGAAGTTCGAATGGATAGAGAAATGTGAGAACAACTTTTAAGAACTGAAGCAAAGATTGGTGACGGCCCCTGTGGTGGCATTGCCGGATGGAAAAGAAGATTTTGTGATCTGTAGTGACGCTTCACATAAGGAATTAAGGTGCTTCTTATACAGCACATCAAGGTAATCGTGTATGCGTCAAGACAATTAAGGGAATATAAAATTCGATATCCTCACCCATGAGCTTGGGCTCGTGGCAATAGTTTTGCCCTAAAGATTGGAGGCACTACTTGTATGGAGAGAAGTGCGAGATTTACCTAAGCCATAAGTGCTCTAGTGCATTTTCACGTAGAAAGAGCTCAACATACGCCAGAGGAGGCGGTTAGAGCTAATCAAGAATATTGATTGGGAGATTCTTTATCATTTGGGGAAAGCCAATGTGGTGGCTGATGCCCTTCGTAAAAAGGAGAAACTCAAGATGATAATGTCTTTGGGAGAGTTTATGAGAGATTTTGAGAAAATGGAAATAGAAGTGAAGGTAACCGGAGCCGGTACCGAAAAGATGTTTGAGATTGCAATACAGTCCGAATTATCGGAAAAGAACATATTGTGCCAGAAAAAGTGATGAATGAAGGCAGAGAGCCAACAATTAGATAAAAGATTAATACTGAGAAATATGATAAGGGAATAATGAGGTATTCCTACAGAATTTGGGTTCCAAATGTTCAAGAGCTTAAAGATGAAATCTTAGATGAAAGCTAGTTTGAGAAATAAGATTTAGAGAGGACCCTGAACGTGATAGTCAGGGAGGTCTCCATCAAGATAGAAGGAACCCATAACATAATGGAGTGGAAAATGAGGATTTTAACGTATAAGATAACCCCAAGTATGGGAGAAGGATGAAACATTTCATACTAAGGAAACAGAAAGTTGAGTAAGGAAAGGAGACCCGAGACGGTACTCCTATACGGCAATTCATGGACCTGTCTAAAAAGAATTTAGACTATTATCCCCAACCACCACCTTGAGGAAATAATGCGGTAGGAAATTCTTTCATGACCTTTAAGTCGCTAAGCTCTCAGAGTTCCAAGGAACAGGTTGACCCAGTCGAGGCAAGAGCCTGGCTAAAGGAAATATAGGAATCATTTGAGATTATAAATGATTGACGAATCACAAAAGACTGTTTTTGTCACTTACCCTCCTAAGAGAGAGGCCACCCGCTGGTGAAAGGCCAAAGAAGGAACGGAGCAAGAGATTATAATAAACTGATTAAAGTTCAGTCAATTGTTTTCGGGAAAGTAATTTCCAAGGTTATGGAGATAGTGTAAAAGTTTTAGAGCCAGAACAAAGGTAGACGAGTATGATGAATTATGAATCTAAGATTGTAAAAGTTGTAAAGATTCGTTTGAAGGACAAGAATCCCAGAACGACGTGATGTTTGAAGTAAATAATTAGTGGGTTCATGAAATGATTGTAAGAGAAAGAAAAATAAAAAGAAACTGAAGTGGAAAGGAATATAAAGGCAATAGAGTTTGAGGAATGATAAGGGAGTTGGGTATGAGGAAACCCTAAAGAATCATAGTAATAGAAATAGAAAAGTATGTGATCGTCAGGATGAGGATGATTCACTATGAGCTAAAGTTGATGATTGAAGGAATAAGAGATACATATATTTTATCCCCTGTAAGTTGGGAGGATTCAAGGAAACCTTGAGATAGTTCGAAGGATAAATAATGAGACGCGGATAGACTGAGGAGACGAGGAAGTAAGAAATTAGGAAAATTGGATGAAGGAAGTGACCTTCAAGAATGTGAAGTGTAAGACCGGTGGCTTGATACCCAGGAAGGGAGACGCCAGGAATGAGAGATATCCCAACATTGAGATGACTGTTGAAATAAACAACAAAAGTAAATACGGAATTATTAAGAAGAAGTTCACATTGAACACGACCAATATCTTCCAGAACATCCTTGTTATCGTTACCAAATCAAGCAAGAAAAGTAGATAACCGTAGTTATCTTTTGGAGGCCATATTGATTGACCTCATTTTGAATACAGATGTTATTGTGAAATTAGGCATATAATATCGAGGTGGGAAGGATTGAATAAGGCACCCTTATCAGGGATATATGACTTGATTTATCCATGAAAGGATGCATGTACCTTTTTAAAGGTGGAATTAAAGATAGAATATCGGTAACTTAAAATGAATCCTAGGGGATTGCATAAAAGTTGGCATTTTACCCTTAATAGGGATAGTATGAGTTTTGATAGTATGAATTGGAAAAGATTAAGGTAATAACAACCTTTAAGTATCAGTGGAGAAATTTTTTTCAGAAACATATAGACAATGGTTCTAGTATTAGTATAGGGTATTTTGATATGCCCTGTATCTAGGGAATACAGGAGGAACGATTCAAGGATAACCTTAGAGGTTTTACAAGGAGAAAGGTAATATTCAAAATTCTCAAGAATAGAAATTTTGATAAAGGAAATATGACGTAATAAAAATAATGCCAAGTGGGGCACATGTTAAACCATGAGAAAGTATAGATTGAACCCAACGAAGGTCAAGAATGGTGAAAACAAGAAGGACCCAAGATAAGAGACGTCCTAAGTATGATCGAGAGTCAGTCGTGGCAATATTCACATCTAAAGACTAAGGCAATGACTTATAGAAAAATGGTGATTTTTTTTCTCACCAGGACTTAAGAGAAGCATTTTCACATAAGCAGTGATTGAAATGAGGTAGAAAATTTAGTTGGAGGTGGTTAAAATGACATTGATTGTAAGTAAATTTTACTATCAGGAAAGGCCAAAGAGGTGGCCAACACTTTAAGTGTAAGAGGACAATTATCGGCGCTCGTGCCAGAGGAATACAGTGATAATCGTTAATTCTGTGAAGGTTGTATTATGGTGTGAAAGATTGACATTCCTTCTGATGACTGTGCGGTACTCAACCGTAATAGTAGTTTGGTAAAGATTTAATTCATGTAATCGCCGTGAGCGGCTTTCTATCTTAGAAGGTCCTATCTTAAGATAAGCCAGGAGCTTGTTACGAAAGGACTAAATGAACCTTTGAGTTTCATGTCTCCCAGTAAAGGAATATGATTAAGAATGGTATTAACCTGCTATCGTTGCTTTGATTGAAACTCTTCTGCAATTTTATCTGCTTCATGTCATCAAAGTACGTCAGAATTTGGAGTGTTCTTCATGAATTATGAATGGTAATTATGTTAACTCCTTAGAAGAATTCTATACGACATGTATGGACTCTGTATGGTTAGATATTAAGATTTCAAGGAAAGTGAATGACGACAGTAGGTCAGTGGTGGACCATAGTAATGTAGCAATGATTCTGCGAGTAATGAGCTGATTACAACCATGAGAGTTGTATTGGAATGGATGTTGAGATTGAGTACCACTAATCGGGTCGTGTTGACGTATAAGTTATCTTTGATAAAAAATAAAAAATAAAACTAGGTCGATTATTTACCTATGGAATACTTATTCCTTCTTATCAATAGAGAGTCGTATTACTATACGAGGAAGGTTGCGGTGCAAGCATAGCATTCTAGTAACGATGATGTCTAGAATGAGATCCCAGATTCGATATTTGATGTCGAGGGAGTTTCAAAGGTGATTGTGTATATGCTCGAGGAAGAGCATGGGTCCATAGAATGATGGACGGAATAGCAAAAATATTTAGGCATGTGAAATACGATGCTATAATACTTGATATTGATAGATATACGTATATGTTTTGTTCTCCTATGACAAACCTCTATAATTCAGAGGTAGATTCCAAGCCAGGTATTTTGTGGCAGTATATTTTATATATATACAATTCTCTTCAATTCGTTCTTTTCTCTCCTTTTCATTTCATATAAGCTGAGAAGAACAACCCTTCCAGAAGGGGAGGTATTGCCGAATGACTATCTATCTGTGTGATAGAAGCCTAGTAGGACACCATCTATTGTTTAATTGCTTGTCAAGTACTAAAGGATGGCCACCTTCTGTACTAACTATGCGATATAACAAGTGTTCATGATCATAGTGATCTCTCAATAAATTCTTTTACTTCTATATAAAGGACCAAGCTTTCGAAGATGGAGGCAGCTAGAGAGGAAGTGGTACCAAGTATGGTGGTATTCCGATTCTAACGCGTTCGTGATACTAAGGTTGACGCGATTATTAAAAGGTTATAGAATGCTAACGAGCAAAGGTGTAACTAGTATAATATTAGGAACGGAAGGTAGTAGCGATTACGAACTGGAAATGAATGGGTAGTGAGAAGCAAAAGCTCTAATGCTAAAAGCTATAATAAGAGTCTGTGCAATAGACTTGGAAGAATTTGGAATGATCACTTAACGCGGATGAGTTTTCTCACGATAATAGATCGTATGTCAGGTATCGAGATGTCGTCTTATGAGATCTTTGAGGGAAGACAATGTCGATCTCCCTTATGTTAGGATGAAGTTGTAGAACGCAAGATGCTCAGACCAGCAGTGGTCCAAAGGACCAAGAATATAATAGATCTAATCAGAGGACGGTTGGGAGTAGCCCAAGATGGACATAAGAAGTATGATGATTTGACAAATGAAAGGACAAAGAGTATGAAAGAGGGAAACTTGTATTGTTAAAAGTATTCCCTTAAAAAGGAATTGATGAGGGTTGGAAAGAAAGGAAAGTTTAACTCCATGAATTGTTGGACCCTTTGAGGTATTAAAACGTATTGGGAAGTAAGCATATGAGCTAGCCCTACCCCCGAACATGTAGCAAGTCATAACGTGTTCCACGTATCAATGTTAAGGAAGTGTAATTCGAATGCCAGATAAATAGGGGCATATGAACGTATAGACATGAAACCGGACGTAACCTATATGGAGCAACCAGGAAGGGTTATAGATTGAAAAAGGAACAAGTGCTTAGGAGAAGGGTTATCAAACTATTCAGAGTTTGATGGAAGAACCACAATGTGGAAAAATTTACTTGAGAGTTAGAAAGTGCAATGCTAAGAAAGTATCCCTATTCATTTTCTATCTGATTCCGGGACGTAATCCTTTTAAGGAGGGGAAACTGTAATAACCCCAATTTTTGGAATTTTTGAAACCCTTATGAATAGTGCTTTTGCTGAGTATGCGAAATAAGAAAACTTTTCATATCACACTATATAGGGGTTCTTCTATTGTTATTCTGAGAACTTATTAGTACTTTATATGGGATATAAGTGTATGTAAAGATCGTCAGAATCCAAATTCGAACACTTTGATTTTTCCCGAAAATCTACCAGATACAGAAAGAACTGAGTATAAGGTAACAAAATAAAAAGGATTTAAATTTAAGGATTATAAGAGAGGATCATAAAAGGAATATAATGTATTGAGAAAGGTTAAGGAAATCTAAGTAATAAGATCCCGGGTATGATCCCTCAAACGATAAACGAAAACGAAAGTTAATCGCATAACAGATCAGCGGTCATTAGCCAAGTAATTAGGAGTTAATCAAGGGGTTAGTGGATGATGATGTCAACACATCAACAAGAGGAAGACAAGTGTAACAAGATGACATAGGAAAGGTGACATAAGCATGACATAAGGGAAGGAGGTGTGGTTGATTAATAACCACACAATTTTTCATGGGTAAAAAGGTAATTAATCAAAAACAAAAGCTAGCAACCAAGCAAACAAATCAAAAAAACACAAAACACTCCATTTTCTTCATCAAGCTCTCGGCTTTCCTTCATTTTCAAGGATAAGAAAATCCAAATTCAAGCTCCAAGCATTGTTAAATCGTGAGGTAATTATTCAAGGTTCCTTGTACTTAGATATAGTTATCCTATGAATCTAAGCTCCAAATTCCTTCACAATCTCTTCCTAAAAATCATGGAAGAAGATGGTGAATAGTGTTTTTCAAGAACTAAAATTTTTGTTCTTGAGTTTTTGTTTAGATTAAGCTTGGATAAGGACTTTTAAGGGTGATTCCAAGCTAGTTACTTGATTCTCCACTCTCCAAGGAAGGTATAACCCCTCCAAACCCTAACTTTACTTGAGTATTAGGTTTAGTTATGTTGTTATAGTTCATGAGAGGCTTGTTTGTTGTGAATGTAGAGGATAGTTGGTGTTGTAATGTTTTGGAGTTATAATTCTTGGAGTATTGATTAATGAACTTAAGTATAGTTTAAATTCATGTTTGAGAATAGTATAAATTGATAATGTTGAGTTGTTGGGGCTGTTATGGTGAAGTATGGATGGAGTTGGGTTGTGATGTTGATTGTGGGTTGATTTGGAGTGGTATAAATTTGGGTAATCGCGTAAACATAGCCGTCGTAATACCCGATTTACCGTAGACTGTTTTTGTTCTTAACATCAGAACCCTTGAACTCACTGTTAGTTTTTTACCATTGCCATGGTTAGATATTTCATGTTACGAGCTTCATTTTGTTATGTGGTTCGTTTGAATCCAATGTACGGTTTAGGAGAAACGACCGTTTTAAGTAACGGCGTTTCGCGACCAAACCATTACCCCTCTCCTTACTTTGAAACCTTGGTTAAGGACTTTAAATGACCAATTGGGGTATGAAACAATTATTTTAGGTGGATTAGGCAGTTGGTAACGTACTCCCAAAATTATCGCCTTAAAACTCTTAATAGTTAATTTATTAAAAATGGTGGAGCCGAGGGTACTCGAACGACTTAGGTGATTCGTTAAGCGTAGGAGTGACCATAAGCAAACGTTAGGGTTCAATTGGTTAAAGTCTAGTTTCTTAAGCGACTGGGGTCTAATTCCAACTTATGTTGTTGTTCATAGGTTATCGGACCCACTCTAAGCTTAAATCTATCCGGGAGCACTCAGGCAAGTTTTTTATCCGTTATACTGTTGTTGTGATGTATACATTTGTATATGCATTATTTTGTGATAGATGCATAATGGTTATTCTGCAAATTCTTGCGATATATTGTAGCATGTGATATGGTATATATGCATGCCTATTTCATATTCTTGATACATATATCTGTTGATTCAGTTGATAATACCTATGCTAAAGATAATTGGTATTTGCGTGTACCCTTAGTATAGGGGACACAAAGGTGAACACTTTTCTAAAACCGGGAGTCGATGCTCCCGAGTATAATATATATATATATATGAATTTAAAACTATGAATCAAATAAGGTTTATTCGATAACCTTATTTTATTAATGAATATTATTTTGAATATTCATTCGAGGGCTTATGACCCCGTTTATTTTATTATTGAATATTATTTTGAATATTCATTCGAGGACTTATGACTCCGCTTAATTTATTAATGAATATTATTATTTGAATATTCATTCGAGGACTTATGACTCCGATTATTTACTAATTATTATTCTTAATTTTATTAAAGAATAATGTGTCGATAATCAAACTCTCTTTTGATTATTCAAATAAAGATAGTACTTTCATATAAGTATATCTGTAAGTCATATGCCATAGCCTATTTGTATATTCGAGGATTCAACTCAACTCAAATAAGAATGTAATAAGTAAATAGTGGATCTACCGTCAGAGAGATCTCGCAAAGTAACATCTGTCAAAGGATAAAGAAACATTGTTCATCTGCAGACTTGAAGATTCACTGGAAGAAATTCAAGAATTTGATCATGCCTCAGTGATATAAATCAAGATCGTGGATTTAATCAAGTGATAGAGATCTCGTCAGAGTATCATTAATTACAAGGATTTAATCTGAAGAAAATCAAAGTGTCAAAGTCAAGACATGAAGAAACGTCACGGAAGTTAGTCACTCATGAACCAGACAGTACATCGAGTGTCAACGTTGAAGTGGTGGAATTGATTCATAATTCTCAGTGATTTTCAGAAGATATTCAGAAGAATGGATGCTGCTCAGGGTTAGTATTAATTCTCTATTAATTAATTAAGTCATATAATTTAATTAAGAAAATAAATTATATCTGCAAAGATTAATTTATTGATTAATTAAATTAATTGATTAATTAATTCAGAATTAATTTTAGGAATTTTCATAAGTTTAATTGGATTAAATTCAATCTTAAATCACCAAGACAATTGAAAATGAACTAGCATGACAATCTGGATTGTCATGCCGATTGTCATGCCAGTTCAAAAGATTGTCCTACCGATAGTCATGCTGGTTCAAACGATTGTCTTGCTAGCTCAAAAGGATAGTCTTACTGATTGTCATACAAGCTTAAAGGATTGTCATTCCAATTCAATTAATTCGGCTGTTGATAAATAGAAGCAGAAGTCATTAAACTCAAAAAAAAATCTCAATCATACAGAACACATTCAAGAACAAAGAAAAAAAAAAGCAGCCGCCTTGAAACATTTTATTTTCTTCTCTGCTTACATCAAGATCAAAATTCTAGTTTGTTAATGTTAAATCCAAACCACTAGAATTATTTATCTTGTTCTTGTGTAACAATCTAGCGGATCAAAATCCCTAGAAATTAATCTCAAATCGCGTTTAGCATTTGATTCTAATTATTGCAAAAATAGAGAAAGTTCATGTCGAATTTATTCTAGATTTGTGATAATTGATTTGAGATTAATACCTTGTAATCGATACAGTTGTTGTAACACCTTTCAAGTTTAATAATATTTTTATTTAATTTGAATTTTGTTTCACATTTTTTATTCCGCATTTATTCGATTATTTGGTACTGTTTGTATTCAACCCCCCCCCCTTCTACAAACAAATTGGGACCTAACAATTGGTATCAGAGCCTTCTGATTAACGAACAAATCAAGATCCTAGACTTTTGTGATTTTTCAACTCCTTGAATTTTTATTTATTCAAAAATTCATAATGACTTCACATAAAGTTGGAATCGTTAATATTCCACAATTTGATAAAGAGAATTATATCATGTGGAAGAAGAAGATGCTATTATTTTTACAAGTTGCAAATCCCAAATATTCAAACTTGTTAAAGAAGGGTATAAAAACTCCGATGGTTATTGAACCGGAGGTAATAATAGATGGTGTGATGACTACTAAAGCTAGAACCTATCGAAAAGAGCCCGAAGATTTTACTCCTGCTGAGAAGGAAGAAGCCTCCTTGGATGCCAGCCTTCAATTAATATTAATTGATTCCCTTGATCCCTTGATGAACAGACATGTGATGAACTGTAAAAATTCTAAACACATGTGGGAAACTATTGAGGTAATTAATGAAGGCACAGAGGAAGTTAGGGAGAACAAGTTGGAAATCCTAACCTCTGAATATGAACATTTCAAATCAAATCCAGGAGAAGGAATTACTGAAGTGTTTGAGAGGTACAATGCGTTGATCAACAACCTGAACATCAATAGAAAGTATTATTCAATCAGGGAGGTCAACAAAAAGTTCCTTTTAACACTGCCAGCTCATCTTGAACATAGAATCACTGCCATTAGAGAAGCTAGAGATCTGAGTGAGATTTCTTTGGACAGGCTCTATGGAGTGTTAAAAACCTATGAGTTGGAGCAGATTCAACAGAAGGAAGTCTATGGGAAGGATAGAATGGTCAGCACATCTACTGCACTTGTAGCTGAAGGTCAACAACAACAACAATCTCAACAGTTAGAAAGAATGGTACAGTTTTCCAAGGGTGAGGAAAATGAGTTAGTAGCAGAATATGATCCTCCTACTACAAATCAATCAAGTGATGATTTTTATTCCTTGGAAGAGCTGGAGCAATTGGAAGATGAGTCAATGGCCCAAATTGTCAAGAGATTCTCCCATGTCAGATTCAAGAGGAATCCCAAGCTTAAGTACAAGTCCAACTACAACAAATTCCAGAAAGGTGGATCTTCATCCTCTAACACCAGCAGTGGTGGATACAAAACAGGGATGGTTGATCGGAGCACCATTAGATGCTATAACTGCAATGAGTTGGGACACTTTGCCACAGAATGTAGGAAGCCAAAGCAAGTAAGAAAGAACTCTGAAAGGGCTTATCTGGCAAAGGGAAGAAGCTGGGATGATACTGACAGTGAAGATGAAGAAGAAGGAAATCTTGCTCTTATGGCTGTTGATGGAAAACTTCATCGTTAAGAATAGAGGTAAAACTTTCTGATGCTGAAATGGTTTATCATCTAAGAGGTAACTTAGATTGTGCACGTCGTGATAATGAACTGTTAAGTTTACAGATCACAGACCTTGAGAAAGAGGTCAATGAATTAAGACTTATGCACATTAATCAAGATAAATTAAAAGAACAGGTATCTTTTCTAGAGAATAGAGTTGACTGTTATAGAAAACTCGAAACTATTCTCAATGACAAGATCACCGGTCTTGAGACTAAGGTTAGAGCCTACTTCAATTCTTGTTCGAAGGCTAAAGAGTTCTACAGTAAGCAAGCTGTTAATCAAACATCTGGAATAGGTTATGATTACAATGTTGCTATTGGAGAATTAGGCATAAACTCCCCTCCTCATGTATGTGCTAAAGGGAGGGAAGTACCACATGTGCTTAAGGGTGTTGATGAACCCCTCTATAAAGCATCAATTGTTGAACCATTTGATGCGACCTCTTCTGTTATTCAAGAAGAAATACGTGCTGAAGATCATGCTAATGAGAAGATTGTTTCCAAGTCAAGTGTGTCGAAAGTTCCAGTCAAAGTTGTGAAAGCAACTGAGACTAACTCAGACACACATGAGTTGGATAACAAAAATGCCATGTCTGCCATGCATAAATTGCCTGCTATTAATCACTCTCATAAAGCATGTGGTGTTGCTAATTGTATGTCTTGTGCTTTTAATATGATGTATGCTTATTTTAATGGTAAGCATGTGTCTAATGATAAGACTACTCCTCGTCAGCATGTGAATAACATGAAGCATGATAGGTCTAAGACTGGTAGTCCTTCTAAGGCTAGAAAGGAGACATTTGTGCCTAAGCTTAAACAGAAATTTGTTAAGGCTATTTACAAGGTCAAATGTTCAGTCATTGAGGATGTTGAGATCGTTAAAATTAAAAATGTTGTTTTGCCTGACAAAGGACAATTCTACAAGTATGTCGGGCCCAACCAAGTTTGGGTTCCGAAGAAGGTCTAATCCATTTGAAGTGCAGGGCATTAAACAGGTGTAACCGGTAGTGTGGATTCTTGACAGTGGATCATCAAGACATATGACCGGAGATAGAGCCCTGCTATCAAATGTGGATTGAGAAAGCTGCCCCCCTGGTTACCTTTGGAGATAACAGCAAAGGTTTATCTGAGGGATATGGCTGTTTGCAAGCTGGGAATGTTATCATTGTAATTTTGTATATTGTGCTAGGTTATTATCAGGAAGCAGTATCCAACATATAGCACCAGTGATGAGACTTGGGAATATTACGACATATCAAGCACCTGCTGCACATTACACTTGAAATTGTACTCTAGTAAGATGTGTACAAGTGTACTCCTGGTTGGTGAGTTAAAAGAGGAAGTCAGTGCACCACATTTCATGGACTTTGCAGCTGCAGATCTATTGGACTATGCAATCTCTTCTTCACAATCTCACTTCAGGTTGGTATGAACTAGTATACTGCTCAAGCAATCGTCAAGGACATGGTATGGCACTCTAACTGCAGTTACAATTTTATATGAATAAGTAGAGTCGTCATATTTATAACTATCTTATCACTAAGCACAATCATATTATTTTATATGTGCAGTGGTATATTGATTATGCAACATAACAATTAGTATCTAAAGTACTTGACAAGTATCGGTCAATGATATCTTGTTAACATTATGTTGCAGATATTTGTAAGCTTTTGACATGAATAAGAATTACTTAGACTTTACCCTAAGTGATCAATGTTTTATCAAAAACTCATTCATATTGAAAAACAAAAATTAAACTTCTTTCTACATTAGTGATTTCTTATTTCATGTAAAATCTTTTGAAATCACTATTGTAAATCATTTTCTCTCTATTACCATATATTTTGTGATACAGGTTCAGTCTCCAATGACTTTCTTTCATTGACAGTCATGAGGTTGAAAACCCACAACGTCTATCCCAGACTGTAAAGACAAACACAGAAACAGAACCAACCAACACTCTCTTACCACTAAATGTAGTATGAATGAGCGTGAGGGAGATAGTGCCTTAGTGCACCACATAAGGAAGGTTCTGTAGTCAACCCAGTAGCTCTGTCTCATACATAGATGAGTAGTATTTAAATCGAGACAACTGCTAGCCCCCATACATCTTCTCAAAAAGATGTAATGGCTGAAAAGGCACAAAAACAGTTACTAGATTCATTCTCTCAACAGGGTGAGTCTATTGAATTTTGCCTGTCGGCCAAGGTATCCGATGTAGTGTCACCACTTCAAACATAATCAATTCTTGATGCACAAGGAGAGGCTACACACACAAAGGATGAGTTGACGGAAACAAGAGTTTCGACCATTTTAAGGTCAGATTCGATTGTTCAAGGTTCGTTAGTGGACCAATTGCCTTTACAGGTGTTAGGAGAGGATACTGATCCAAAAGCCATATGTCAGTGGTTAGTGTCTACCTCCCCAGGCTTAAATCCCCTGGATGCATCTGCGGATAGTGGATCTGACATAGGTGCAGATCGGCAACTTGTTGACAATGATTCAGATATTACCTGATAAGTCACAAGGAAATGTCTTCACAGACATTAGAAGGGAACTTTGATCTTTATGCTAAATTCGTTGGATCATTGTTTACCTTCCCAGAATTCAAATCTGGAACCCTAAAAGGGAAACTAGCAACTTGTAAATTATGACTCAGATTCATCTGACGAGTTTAACAAGGATGGGGATTTGTGAACTCCCATTGCACCACCTGTGACCTCCTTAAGGATGGCTAAGGTGATTTTCCTTGCAGGTACAGCTGGATTATGGAGCTATGAGAGAAGAGTGATACACTTGTGAGAATGAGTGTAAACACGAGTGGAGAGAAGAGTGAAACACATGTGAGGTACACTAAACAGAATCACACACTCACAGTGAGGTAGAAAAAGAAACTACTTGTTATTTCTTTTCCAACCAAGTGAAATATGAGAACTCCTTCAGACAACAGCATACATTCCTTCTCAAAGGGGGAGATAAAAGCTTAAGAAATAGTTTGGAGGATTCCTCAACTAAGGGGGAGAAATAGCAGGGAGGAAGAAAAAGATCCTAAAAATGTACACTACACCACACCATTGTTGTTTCTAACTACGGATCCTATTGTACGGGAGAGGTGGTAAACACAAGGTGATTTCCTAGTAAGGGAAGAAGCAGTTAGGGGAGTACCATTGGTTTTTATCTGCGGATCCTATTGTACGGGAGAGGTGGTAAAACGAAGATGATCTTCTTTAATCAGTTGATTCTCATAGGGGGAGAAGCAAGAGATATGGGCTTCTCAACAGGAAATGTGGTTGTACAAATGAAGATGGAACTACTTGAAGATATGTTCAGTCTAGAGGAACATCTACTTGGAATTTGGAAAATGTTAAATCTCATCCAGAACTTTTCTGCTATTTACTTTGCATGTATGTTTATATCTTTTTCTTATTTGTTAGTTGAGTTATCCTCTAGGTATTTGTGTGTTATTGTCTAACAAACAAATAGGGGGAGATTGTAAGTCATATGTCATAGCCTATTTGTATATTCGAGGATTCAACTCAACTCAAATAAGAATGTAATAAGTAAATAGTGGATCTACCGTCAGAGAGATCTCGCAAAGTAACATCTGTCAAAGGATAAAGAAACATTGTTCATCTGCAGACTTGAAGATTCACTGGAAGAAGTTCAAGAATTTGATCATGCCTCAGTGATATAAATCAAGATCGTGGATTTAATCAAGTGACAGAGATCTCGTCAGAGAGTCATTAATTACAAGGATTTAATCTGAAGAAAATCAAAGTGTCAAAGTCAAGATATGAAGAAACGTCACGGAAGTTAGTCACTCATGAACCAGACAGTACATCGAGTGTCAACGTTGAAGTGGTGAAATTGATTCATAATTCTCAGTGATTTTCAGAAGATATTCAGAAGAATGGATGCTGCTCAGGGTTAGTATTAATTCTCTATTAATTAATTAAGTCATATAATTTAATTAAGAAAATAAATTATATCTGCAAAGATTAATTTATTGATTAATTTATTGATTAATTAATTCAGAATTAATTTTAGGAATTTTCAGAAGTTTAATTGGATTAAATTCAATCTTAAATCAGCAAGACAATTGAAAATGAACTAGCATGACAATCTGGATTGTCATACCGATTGTCATGCCAGTTCAAAAGATTGTCCTACCGATAGTCATGCTGGTTCAAACGATTGTCTTGCTAGCTCAAAAGGATAGTCTCACCGATTGTCATACAAGCTTAAAGGATTGTCATTCCAATTCAATTAATTCGGCTGTTGATAAATAGAAGCAGAAGTCATTCAACTCAAAAAAAAATCTCAATCATACAGAACACATTCAAGAACAAAGAAAAAAAAAAGCAGCCGCCTTGAAACATTTTATTTTCTTCTTTGCTTACATCAAGATCAAAATTCTAGTTTGTTAATGTTAAATCCAAACCACTAGAATTATTTATCTTGTTCTTGTGTAACAATCTAGCGGATCAAAATCCCTAGAAATTAATCTCAAATCGCGTTTAGCATTTGATTCTAATTATTGCAAAAATAGAGAAAGTTCATGTCGAATTTATTCTAGATTTGTGATAATTGATTTGAGATTAATACCTTGTAATCGATACAGTTGTTGTAACACCTTTCAAGTTTAATAATATTTTTATTTAACTTGAATTTTGTTTCACATTTTTTATTCCGCATTTATTCGATTATTTGGTACTGTTTGTATTCAACCCCCCCCCTTCTACATTGCAAGTATAAGTTTTAAAACTTCTACTTCAATTATTTTTATAAAGATTATTCTTTATGAGAATATTATTTAAATAATAATATTCAGATATTTTCTAATATATTGGGACTGATTTATTTTATTAAATCAGCATCACTCCAAATATCTTTAAAATGTTTTACGAGTCTTCAAAATGATTCAAAAAGTTAGAGCGGATCCCAAAAACTCATTTTTATATTTAAGATCCTCCTTTCGAAGGGGATTTAAATACTCGCTCAAAACCTGAGGGATCCGGCTCTGTGCTGTATTGTATATTCGCAACAAGGTTGCTATTTTGATAAAAGAATTTTTGATTACTTACCCAACACTCGGGAAGTAAAATTCTTGGAACAAGTTAATCCATTAACAGGCATCGCCTGGGAAATATCGGTGAGTTCTCCTTTCCAACTAGATACGTCTTCTTGGTGGAGTCGTATCAACAAGTTTCTACTTGGGGAAAGGGGGAACGAGCTTTACGTTTCAGAGTCATGGATTTCATCTGAACTAGGAGCGGCGTAAGTGGTCGAGTGGTGCCGGCCCAGCCTTATTATATTGGCCCAAATGGCCCGGAAGTTCTGCTAAGACGGTCCATTCCTTAGGAGTCCAGTGTTCGGTTGACAAGTAAATCCGACAGGTTCTCCTCTACATGTAGAAAATGGTGGGGTTGTACTACTGCGACTGATCATCGTAAGTGGTCTTCCTGGCGCGACAAACTCCCGTAATGAGTTCATCATCCAATTGGATATTTCTGCAACACTACCCAGAGCACTTCGATAGAAAGGCTACGGTTGGGCGATTGTTGAGTGTTGGCAGGGTCAAGTTTTCAAAATGATGTTTGCATCAAATGAAGTATCTCATAACTTCATTTTATTTTGATGATATTTTAAAGATTGATTCTATACAAGTTTTGTCTTGTAGCTTAATCTATGGGATGAACTATTTATACATTGAACGGTGGTAGTTCAAGTAGTATTCAGAAAAGATATAAGTATATTGGAGTATCTTGTAACTTCATCTTTTAAACTTATATCTAGTTAATGATTGTCTTATGAATGACAAAGGTTTCAGAAAAACGTTGAGACAAGGTTAGATATATGAGATCACCTTGCAACGATATATTTATACAGTTATACACTGGAACTCTATGTGTATTATGCATGGAAGAGGACTTCCAAGATTTTAAAAAGTATATATGTATATATACTGAATATTTTGCGACTTCATCGCATTAAGATATCAGCTTGGTTCATTTCTTCTTGACCAAGACTTTCATGAGTACTATGAGAATGCTTATATATTGTTAATTATTATACATATTATTTCGGTGGGCTTGTTGCTCACCCTTGCTTTCTTCTTTCATCACACAACATCAGATAGACAAGATGAACAGGACCAAGCTCCCAATTCGCGAGCGGATAGGAAACGTTCCGCAGTTTCCTATAGGCGTTGATGTCGCTGTAGCTGAGGTAGGAACTACCAATAGGCTAGGCTTTCAACTTTTGATGTACCAGACTTATATATCTTTATCAATTGTAATAATGGCAAAGAAATGTAAATTTATTCAGAAACCCTTTTAAGGTGTAATGGCATATAATTTTGGAATAAAATGACTCGTGTTATTTTTGGATATTCATCTCTTAGACTATAACTTGTGGTGTGTGTGTTTATTGTGGGGTCACAGTACAGAGTAGTTGATTGTTTATTAAGATTGGGTGTTATTAAGGGAAATGGAACTCGTGACAACCCGGATCCCCGACCCCGGATTTGGGGGTGTTATACTATATTGCATCACTAAGCTTGGATGATCACACTCCACTTGCTCACGCCACTTAGTTATGCTAAACTAGCCAAAACTCTTAATATCAACCTCATAACTCGAAGTGCCTTTTCTAAACCATCAACTATGATGGTCAACCTAGGCCTCACTCATAAGTGCCCTAAACCTAAAGGTTAAGTGATTGTGCTCATTATAGCGATTTCAGGATGACACCAATGGGTTTTTGAGTACAATTGACACCCTTACACTTCAATTTTACATCCCAAACTTTTACACTAGACTCTTTTGATCATAAGGCAACTCCCAAACTTGGTGTGGCTCAAGGGCCTAGCTTGGGCCTTGTTAGGGCGAAAACACGCGCTAATATTCACGCAAGTATACGCGTTCACAAGTAATATAAAATATTTTCTAGTTCGTTCCCTCAAAGACTCAGACTAAATTATTGTCTAATTAAACTCACTCACCAATGTATGATTACTTCTCAATGTTAAGACACTAACACTTAAAATTGTTGATTAAATATTAACTATAATTAACTACTTAATTAATCACTTAACTAACACTTCAATTTATCAATAATAAAATACTCATGAGATCATAACTTCATTATTACTTCCTTCTATAGCCATTGTTATTACCTTTAGCATGTGACATTGATGATATTAATCGAATAACACGAAACTGATAAAAGCCAACTTTCATTGTACTAATACCATTATACCAAGCATCCACAATTAAGATAGAAGTTGAATAGTCATCAATTATGTTGAGTTCCTATATGTCTACAGAAATTGACAACACAACGATTTAAGCACAAGTTATTCCTTTTGATTACATAGGGCAAATAAAACTGTTAGAGTTACCCACTAATCATGCACAACGTACATGAACCTATGCTAGCATTGCAAGTTCTAAATCTCAAGATCCACCGTCGCTTCACAAGAGATTAACACCCTATCTTATATGTTCGCGACACACATAAGACGAATACGCACAACCAATACTAGATATCATGTAATCATCACACACTAAAGTATTAAACGATTAACTAAAGAATTCCATAATAAATCCGTTGCAACCCCATGATCACGATTAGCCCATAATAGAACTTATCGTCATCATGGGTTCATATGAAATCATGATAAACAAACACAAGAAAATAATAACTAAACTAATTATATTAAAATAGAGTACGTCACAAGAGTAAATAAGTTCAAAGCAAGAAAACTAGCATCCAACGTTACAACGAAACAAGAATCACAAGAAGATATGCTTCCTCTTCGTTGCGATGTGCTAAATCAGTCTTCTTCCTTATCTCCTTCGCTTCTTGCGTAAAAACACAATCTTCTTTTTTAATCCACACTTGTGAAAACGTCTCAAATCTACTTATATAATAGTCCATCAAACTCAGATTACATAGAAGTGGAAACCAAACAGAAGTAGAAGTCCTAAAATAATTTGTCTTTTTTCCCGACTTTTTCCCGACCCTACACGGCCGCTCAGCGTAGCGGAGCGGGCGCTCAGCTTGCTGCGCGGCCGTTCAGCAATGCTGAGCGGGCGCTCAGACCTCTACTGGAAAAAATCTGATTTTGCTCCGTTTCTTCGTCGTAATCTGCCCGTTTCTTTCCTCTCGCAATGGTGAAAATATGCCAAGGCTTATTCTTGATGATTCCTCCCCCAAAATGCAACGAAAACCCTGAAATGCATAAACACTAGACAAACGCATCAAATACACAAAATACTTGATTTCAAGACACCAATTTAAGCCATTTTAAGACGTTCTAAGTGGTATAAAATTCCACTTATCACACCCCCAAACTTAAATCGATGTTTGCCCTCAAGCGTCACAGACTCAAAAACAAATAAAAACATGCATGAATGTAATCTATATGAAAATACAGCGATCCCCCGTACTACAATTAACCAACTAAATTGCCACATCTCAACGAATGCAGTTAGACAACTAAAGATCAATAAACTCATACAAACGGACATACCGCCAGAAACGTGGTGTGTGCAAATGCTTAACAGATATGCTTCGGAACTAGACCAATTACTATGACTAGACTATCCTCAAGGCAATCCTACGATTATACAAAGAATAAAAAATCTTAGGCACAAAGTGATATACAACACTACAAGAACTCTGGAGCTTATTACGGAATCGTGCTTTTTATTTACAACTCAAATGCTTATTTGACCGTGCAATGAGTGAGGTCCACAAAAGACTTATACAATGATATCCATGTAACGAGCGTTAGGTTAGCGGATCCCAGACTCTAAAAGCCTTAGGTCACTAGGCACAAAGTCCCCTAAGAACTTAATAACTCGAATACCAAAGAACACACTCTTGATCAATTATGCATAAATTAATTTTTTTTTTTATAACTTCTGAGCAAGTGCGTTTCGCTCCATCTTGCTCAACCCTAGACTACTCGCACCATATGCGAGCCGACTACTAGCCATTTGACGCCTAGCCACAACTAGCAACAACTTCCATATTTTTTTCTCCAAATTTTTTTTTTCTTTTTCATGCCTTTATCACTAAGAACCTATAATCGAATTCTAAGCATAATAAGTAGATTGACCTTGAAAATAACCAAATCATAACAACAATCTAGCCCTTACGCATTCTCTAAGACTTAGTGGACTTACAATTGTTTCTAGCATGCATATCAACCTACACGACTTAATATCACTTTAATGCTATCACTACACTCGCATCAATATCACAATTCAGTCGATAAATCATTACAAAAGGGATCATGGTAAATGCATGAGCTACATGACATTCATAACAAAAAAAACTATATGGCATAAATTATGCAACTATATGAACTAAACTATCATGAATATGCAACTATATGACACACACACAATATTCCTTAACTACCACCCCCAAACTAAAAATCTTCACTGTCCTCAGTGAAAGTAGTAGAAAGGAACACAGGGTATACCTACTCGGAGTCATCATCATCATCACCCTCAGTGGGTGGAGTATCAGGCGGTGGGTATGCAGAGTCCTCATCAAAAACTGGCCACTGGATATCAGCTCCAAGGCCTCGAAAAGCGGTCCCTAACGCAAGGGTGAGCTCCTGAGCAAACCTGCTCTGCGTCTCATACATGGCATCCATCCGCCGTGAAAGCCTCCTATACTGGGCATCAACCATCCCAGCACCCTCCTGAGCTCTCGAAGAACCAGCCTCATCACGCCCTGGCCTAGCCATAGTAGCACCTCGTGCTGGACGCCCTCCTGGAAGATGATAACCCAGCCCATGCTCCTCAGGCTCACCACCGGTCCACTCCTGCATCTCATTCAGAGTGCCAGAATCAATCGGAGCTGCTGGCAACTGCAACTGCTCATGAGCCGGCCAGTTCACTCCCACTGCTCGGCATAGCTTCGTAACCGTGGATGCATAAGGGATGTTCATATGCTTCGCTCCCCTAAAAAACTTCAGAATTCCTTGGTAGATAAACTCACCAAGGTCCACATAGTATTCCTCATTCAGAATTCCCCACAACAACTGTGCTCTCTCAACTGTGACCTCGTGTGCATGCGAAGAAGGCAAAATATTAGCACAAATAAATGCATTCCATGCACGGGCATACCTGTTCATGGCGATCGCCGGAAAGTGACGATACTCATTAGTGCCGGTCCTGAAGGTCCAAACTGTGCCCGGTCGACAGAGAGTCGCATAAATCAAATCCAAGTCAAAATCCTCAGCAGTCTTTTCATTCCAGTTCTCCTCCTCGGGCTTCCTCTCTCGCTGTCCAATCACACGGCGAATCGCCGCAGGATGATAATCAACCGTCAGCCCACGGACCACAGAAAACCCATTCTTTTCGGCCTTCGCGTTCGCGTAGAACTCGCGAACAACGCTCATCGGTACCGTTTCGGGTGACTCACAAAAAGCTATCCACCCCTTCTCTGCAATCATGGGCAGCAACTCACCATCCCTCCCCGATGGTAAAAACCCCCTCTCATTCAGAATCGGCTTCCCCAACAGCCTAGTGTACTCCTCCTCCGCGGCTTTGTCAGTTAACCGAGGCCTTGCAGCAGTACCCCTCGATGAATCAGCAGTAGGAACTGTGCTGCTGCTGTCAATAGTGCGTGCTCTCTTGGGTGCCATTGATTCGTGAATAAAAGTGTGTAAGAACTGATTTTTGATGTTTGTGAGAGGGTTTAAGTGTAGGAAGTTTTGTGGGAGATATGTAGGATAGGTGTATGTATATATAGGGTGTGGATTAGATTAGGGTTTGGGAATTAAGGGGTAAAATGATGGGGTAGTGGGAACAAATCGTGGGTTTATGGGCTAAAACTGTTTTTGTTTTTTTTTTTTCTGAACTGTAAAAAAATTCTGGTACTCGACCCCTGAGCGGTCGCTCAGCAAAACTGAGCGGGCGCTCAGCTTGCTGCGCGGTTGCTCAGCAAAGCTGAGCGGGCGCTCAGGGGGTCACTGGAATTTTTTTTTCAGCCCCTATTTTCTAATTTTTTTTGTGTTTTTGGATAGGTTATTAACTTCTAAGGGTTCCTGTAACAACAATTCATGGGTTGCCTCCCACGCAGCGCTTCTTTTTTGTCATTAGCTTGACGTTTTGTACCCTTCTCAAGTAGTCAATAAAATGGCACTAACCACTTCTCGGTTTGCCATGTCCCCATAGTAGTGCTTCAACCGCTGACCATTAACCTTGAATGCTTGGTCCGGATCATTCTCAAAAATTTCCACCGCTCCATGTGGAAACACAGTTTTGACAATAAAAGGTCCAGACCACCTTGATTTCAACTTTCCAGGAAAAAGTCGGAGCCGAGAGTTGAATAAAAGAACTTGTTGCCCTGGCACAAATAACTTAGGATGTAGTTTCCTATCGTGCCACCTCTTCACCTTTTCCTTATACATTTTGTTATTCTCGTACGCTTGAAGTCGAAATTTATCAAGTTCATTAAGCTGAAGCATTCTTTTCTTACCAGCTGCATTTAAATCCAGGTTCAACTTCTTCAATGCCCAGTAGGCCTTATGCTCAAGCTCCGCAGGTAGATGACATCCCTTACCGTACACCAACTGAAACGGTGACATCCCAAGTGGAGTTTTGTATGCTGTTTTGTAAGCCCAAACAGCTTCATCGAGCTTTAAAGACCAATCCTTCCTTGACGGACAAACAACCTTCTCTAGAATGCGCTTTATCTCTCTGTTAGACACTTCCGCTTGACCATTTGTTTGCGGATGATAGGCAGTAGCTACTCGATGATTCACATTATAACGCTGCATCATACAAGTGAACTTACGGTTGCAAAAATGCGATCCTTCATCACTTATGATTACCCGAGGTGTTCCAAACCTTGTGAAAATTTGCTTATGAAGAAAATTTAGCACTGCCTTTGCATCATTTGTCGGTAAAGCTTTAACTTCGACCCATTTTGAGACATAATCGACTGCCAGCAAGATGTACTGATTATTGCAAGATGAGATAAAAGGCCCCATAAAATCGATTCCCCACACATCAAAGACCTCGACTTCAAGCATCACATTTAATGGCATCTCATCCTTCCTTGACAAATTTCCCACTCTTTGGCAACGATCACACCTTAAAACAAACTGATGAGCATCCTTGAACAAAGTAGGCCAGAAAAAACCTGCTTGCAGAATACGAGCTGCCGTCTTCTCACCACCATAGTGTCCACCATAAATCATGGAATGGCAGTCTCGTAATATCCCCTCCGTCTCACAGAACGGGATACATCTCCTGATGATCTGGTCAGCTCCCTGTCTAAACAAATATGGTTCATCCCACATATACCACTTCACCTCATGCAGAAACTTCTTCTTTTGAGCGGATGTCAAATTAGGAGGCATTATATTGCTAACGAGATAGTTTACAATATCTGCAAACCATGGTTCTTCCTCCTGAATTGCAAACAACTGCTCATCCGGAAAAGATTCATTGATTAACGTCCTATCCTGTGAAGTAGAATCAGGATTCTCCAATCTAGAGAGATGGTCAGCTACTTGATTCTCAGTACCTTTTCTATCTTTGATCTCTAACTCAAATTCCTGAAGTAAAAGCACCCAACGAATGAGTCTCGGCTTCGAATCCTTCTTGGAAACTAGATAGCGAATAGCTGCATGATCAGTGAATACTGTTACTTTCGTACCAAGTAGATACGATCGAAATTTCTCAAAACCAAAGACTATAGCCAAAAGCTCCTTCTCAGTAGTGGTGTAGTTCAATTGGGCACCATTTAAAGTCTTACTCGCATAGTAGACCACATGGAAGAGGTTTTTCTTGCGCTGTCCCAGAACTGCACCTACCGCATAATCACTCGCATCACACATCATCTCAAACGGTTCTGTCCAATCTGGTGCTGTAATAACTGGTGAAGTGATCAAACTCTTCTTGAGAGTCTCGAATGCTGCCAAACATTCATCATCAAATTTGAAAGGCACATCTTTCTCAAGCAAATTGCATAACGGCTTAGATATCTTTGAAAAGTCCTTGATGAATCGCCGATAAAAACCCGCATGACCAAGAAAACTACGGATTCCTTTCACAGAATTAGGTGGGGGAAGATTTTCAATGACTCCCACCTTGGCCTTGTCCACCTCCAGACCCTTGCTAGAGACCTTATGCCCAAGGATAATGCCTTCACACACCATAAAATGACATTTCTCCCAATTGAGCACTAAATTAGTTTCCACGCATCTTTTGAGTACGGCGCGCAGATTATTCAAACATTCATCATATGAGTGTCCAAAGACGGAGAAGTCATCCATGAACAATTCGACGTTATTTCCAATCATGTCAGAGAATATAGCCATCATACATCTCTGAAAAGTGGCTGGGGCGCCACATAACCCAAACGAAACTCTGCGAAAAGCAAACATGCTAAATGGACAAGTGAAGGTAGTCTTTTCCTGATCCTCTGGTGCAATACAAATCTGATTATACCCGGAATAACCATCCAGAAGACAAAAATATTCATGACCCGCCAATCTGTCAAGCATCTGATCAATAAATGGAAGAAGGAAGTGATCCTTCCTTGTGGCTTTGTTCAATTTTCTATAATCCATGCATACTCTCCATCCTGTAACTGTTCGAGTAGGTATGAGCTCATTCTTTTCATTTGCGACCACAGTGATACCTCCTTTCTTAGGTACACATTGTACGGGGCTCACCCACGAGCTGTCAGAAATAGGATAAATGATGCATGCATCCAGCCATTTCAGAATTTCTTTCTTCACCACTTCCTTCATGATGGGATTCAGTCTTCGCTGCTGTTCTACAGTTGGCTTACTACCTTCCTCTAGCAGAATTTTATGCATACAATATGAAGGACTTATCCCCTTGATATCTGCTATGGTCCATCCTATAGCCGATTTGAATTCTCTCAAAATCCTTAAGAGCTTGTCTTCCTCACTACCTGAAAGGTCAGATGAAATAATAACAGGTAACGTAGATGAATCACCTAAAAAAGCATACCTCAAGTGTTCAGGTAATGGCTTGAGCTCCAAGGTTGGTGCTTCCTCTATTGATGGTTTGAGCTTCCCTTCAGCATTCTTAAGGTCAGAAGTACCAAGAGATTCAAATGGTATGTCCAGCTTTCGCTTCCAGGGAGAAGCGTTCAGATATTGTAATTGCTCATTGCCATCTTCATCATCGCTGTCAAAATCCCCCACTAAGGCCTTTTCCAGTGCATCAGACATTAGCATGCGATCGAGTTCCGAAGTAACCGCAGAATCAATCACATCCAA
The DNA here is from genome assembly GCF_009905375.1 of Apium graveolens. Lineage (NCBI taxonomy): Eukaryota > Viridiplantae > Streptophyta > Magnoliopsida > Apiales > Apiaceae > Apium > Apium graveolens. The sequence goes on from NC_133656.1 coordinate 108,424,753, forward strand.
TTTTAAGCACTCCTCATCTTCTGTAGGGAATTTCATTGCCTTGAATACGTTGAAGGTCACATCCTGATCTTGGACCCGCATAGTAAGTTCACCTTTTTACACATCTATCAAGGTACGGCCAGTAGCCAAGAAAGGTCTTCCCAAGATTATGGGAATCTTCTTATCTTCCTCAAAATCCAGAATAACAAAAGCTGCAGGAAAGAAGAGCTTATCCACCTTGACGAGCACATCCTCAACTATGCCCCTTGGTTAAGTAATGGAACGGTCAGCCAATTGTAGCGACATGTATGTGGGTTTTGGATCAGGCAGATCCATCTTTTTAAAGATCGATAACGGCATCAGATTAATGCTTGCTCCCAAATCACAAAGGCACTTGTCAAAAGTCAGATTGCCAATGGTGCAAGGAATGGTGAAGCTTCCTGGATCTTTCAGTTTTCGTGGTAACTTTTGCTACAGAACAGCGCTGCATTCTTCCGTGAGAGCAACGGTTTCAAGGTCATCCAGTTTCACCTTCCTTGAAAGAATAGTCTTCATAAACTTCGCATAACTAGGCATTTGTTCCAGAGCCTCAGCGAAAGGTATATTGATGTGAAGTTTCTTGAACACCTGCAGAAACTTCCCGAACTGTCTATCCAGCTTTTGTTGCTACAATCTCTTAGGAAAAGGTGGTGGAGGATAGAGCTGTTTCTCCCCTGTATTAGCCTCAGGCAGAGTGTGTTCAACAGTAGTCTTCCTTGGTTCCGCCGCTTTATCCTTTTGCTTAGATTCTTCATCTCTAATTTCAGCGTCTACTTCTTTTGCCTTTTCAGCATCAGCCACTTTTCCAGACCTTAAGGTAATAGCCTTGACTTGCTCTTTAGCTTCCTTCCTGCCTGGTATTTCTTTGTCACTGGGAAGAGTGCCAGGTTGATGATTGAGCACTGCATTGGCTAATTGACCGATTTGATTTTCCAAGGTCTTGATAGAAACCGCCTGACTCTTGCACAACAGCTTAAGTTCCTCAAAATCAGCACTAGTAGGTGCAGCTGTACTTCCCTGTTGAGGATATGATTGCCTTGTAGCATACTGCTGTGGTTGCTGGAATCCAGGTGGGTTAAACTGTTTACTCACTCCTTGCTGATATGGTGGCTGAATAGCATTCTGATTATTCCCCAGCTGAAATTTGGATGATTTTTGTTGTTAGGATGATAGGTCGCTGGCACAGGCTGCTGTTGTCGCTGATAATTATTCACATACTGAACAGATTCGTTAACAAGAGAACACTGATCCGTAGCATGAGAACCTGCACAAAGCTCACAAACCATAGCTATTTGATTAACTCCATATGTAGCCAGAGAATCAACCTTCATTGATAGCGCTTGGAGCTGGGCTGCAATAGCGGTGGCTGCATCAACTTCCTGAATACCTGCTACCTTGCCTGACGTCATCCTCTGAGTTGGGTTTTGATGCTCATTTGCAGCCATCGTCTCTATAAGATTATACGCCTCAGTATAGCTTTTAGCCCATAAGGCGCCTCCAGCTGCTACATCGAGCATGGGCCGAGATTGGGCCCCCAAACCATTATAGAAACCAGTGATCACCATCCAATCCGGCATTCCATGATGTGGACATTTTCTCAACATTTCCTTGTAGCGTTCCCAAGCCTCGCACATAGATTCTGTAGGTTGCTGCGCAAATTGAGTAAGAGCACTCCTCATAACAGCAGTCTTTGCCATCGGATAAAACTTCACCAGAAACTTTTGCGCAAGATCTTGCCACGTAGTGATGGACCCAGCTGGTTCAGAATGTAACCAGTCTTTAGCCTTGTCCCTCAGTGAGAATAGGAAAAGCCTCAACTTGATAGCCTCATCGGTCACGCCATTATACTTAAAAGTGCTGCAGATCTCGACAAAATTCCTTATGTGCATGTTGGGGTCTTCAGTTGCCGCTCCTCCAAAAGAAACAGAATTCTGCACCATCTGAATAGTGCCCGGCTTGATTTCAAAGGTGTTAGCTTGAATAGCCGGATGAAGGATGCTTGACTGAATGTCATCAATTTTAGGCCGAGAAAAATCCATAAGAGCTGGATCAGCTTGAACAATACGATCTCCCATGTTTACTGGTTCTTTCTGCTCAGTTCCTGAATCCGAATCCTCAAAATCTAACTTCTCCGGAATATCAAGAACTTCGTCTGTCTCCTCAGCTGTATCTAAAGTCCTCTTGCGAGCATGAGAACGAGTTTGCATAAACGCTTGCTAAAGTACCTGAAACACAACCGGAAAAAATAAGTAACTACTACGTCCTAATCACTGAGTCCTAATGACCAATGATGGTAAGTACATAAACTAAACAAATACGCCGAGTCCCCGACAGCGGCGCCAAAAACTTGTTAGGGCGAAAACACGCGCTAATATTCACGCAAGTATACGCGTTCGCAAGTAATATAGAATATTTTCTAGTTCGTTCCCTCAGAGACTCATACTAAATTATTGTCTAATTAAACTCACTCACCAATGTATGATTACTTCTCAATGTTAAGACACTAACACTTAAAATTGTTGATTAAATATTAACTATAATTAACTACTTAATTAATCACTTAACTAACACTTCAATTTATCAATAATAAAACACTCATGAGATCACAACTTCATTATTACTTCCTTCTATAGCCATTGTTATTACCTTTAGCATGTGACATTGATGATATTAATCGAATAACACGAAACTGATAAAAGCCAACTTTCATTGTACTAATACCATTCTACCAAGCATCCACAATTAAGATAGAAGTTGAATAGTCATCAATTATGTTGAGTTCCTATATGTCTACAGAAATTGACAACACAACGATTTAAGCACAAGTTATTCCTTTTGATTACATAGGGCAAATAAAACTGTTAGAGTTACCCACTAATCATGCACAACGTACATGAACCTATGCTAGCATGGCAAGTTCTAAATCTCAAGATCCACCGTCGCTTCACAAGAGATTAACACCCTATCTTATATGTTCGCGACGCACATAAGACGAATACGCACAACCAATACTAGATATCATGCAATCATCACACACTAAAGTATTAAACGATTAACTAAAGAATTCCATAATAAATCCATTGCAACCCCATGATCACGATTAGCCCATAATAGAACTTATCGTCATTATGGGTTCATATGAAATCATGATAAACAAACACAAGAAAATAATAACTAAACTAATTATATTAAAACAGAGTATGCCACAAGAGTAAATAAGTTCAAAGCAAGAAAACTAGCATCCAACGTTACAACGAAACAAGAATCACAAGAAGATATGCTTCCTCTTCGTTGCGGTGTGCTAAATCGGTCTTCTTCCTTATCTCCTTCGCTTCTTGCGTAAAAACACAATCTTCTTTTTTAATCCACACTTGTGAAAACGTCTCAAATCTACTTATATAATAGTCCCATAAAACTCAGATTACATAGAAGTGGAAACCAAACAGAAGTAGAAGTCCTAAAATAATTTGTCTTTTTTCCCGACCCTGCGCGGCCGCTCAGCATACCGGAGCGGGCGCTGCGCTTGCTGCGCGGCCGTTCAGCAATGTTGAGCGGGCGCTCAGACCTCTACTGGAAAAAATCTGATTTTGCTCCGTTTCTTCGCCGTAATCTGCCCGTTTCTTTCCTCTCGCAATGGTGAACACATGCCAAGGCTTATTCTTGATGATTCCTCCCCCAAAATGCAACGAAAACCCTGAAATGCATAAACACTAGAAAAACGCATCAAATACACAAAATACTTGATTTCAAGACACCAATTTAAGCCATTTTAAGACGTTCTAAGTGGTATAAAATGCCACTAATCAGGCCTACCTGGGCCTAAGCTTAAAGTCCAATGTTCCCCTATTTTCTGGATAGAAAAGTGTCCTGATTTGCACTAACTTATGACATATGATTCTAACTCAATTCCTATGAACTCTGGCTGGAAAAACTCCTCTGACACTCCCTATAACTTGGGCTAACCATGGCCTAGTGAGGGCCTACCCATGACATGGTCAAAACTCCTCATTTCTAAGTTGTAACAAAACTGTCCCCTGCTGGACAGATTTAATATTTTCACTCGTGCACCTAACCAAACAACCTACAACCCACTAATAAACACCTGAAATCTAAATTATATTCCTAGTGCTAGCTTCTGGTGACTTGGGCCTCAAAGTGCATTACTTTGACAAGTTCAAATCTCACTTTAAACCTCATGGAACCAAATTGAAATTCTGCAGAATCTAATGTACCCCTTTTCACCATATTTCCCACTTGACAAACCAAACCAAACATCAACCAAAACTCAAACCAAACCCCAACCAAGGCAACCTACTGAACTAACACTCCAACATACAACATTGGCTTAGTGGAGATCATGTGGCGCCCTCCAAACCCGGGTCAGAAGTTTGGGATCCACACACACACCTTATTAATAACCTGCTTGTAACAATGATAAAGATAATAATAATATGTAGTGACCCTACTTACCAACTACCACGGACCGCAACAGGTTAAAGTATGCACACAAGCCAAACACACCTACTTATATTACAAACGTTCAAATCCCAACTATTCCAAACTCAGAATTGAGTATTAAACATTATTACAAACTTTTACAAACTCAAATTAACCCAAAAGAAGCCTACTAGCTTAGCTCGATCAACCTGAACCCCTAGCTCTCGCGCTGGACTGGGGATCCTCGGTACCAACTGGTTCCTTTTTAACTGGAAAGAACATAAACAACATCGCACAAATGAGCTAACTAGCTCAGCAAGTCACAATGACAAAAATGAGAATAATGATCATCAGGTAAATACGGTTATGATATCAAGTGAACAATGGATTATGATTTAGAATTGGATATTATATCTTCATTTTAAAAACCAAGGTTAGGCTGCTAATCAGTCACGCACTAACCCCGAGCAAAGCTCACAGCACTGCTCTAACTACTGGATCCAAGGCACACATTGGCCTAACTTGACCATTATATGGTCCGACCACGAATCTGGTCTACAATTTTTATAAAAACAATCCAATTCTACCATAATAACAGAATAAGCAGTAATAAATAATAAACAGAATCATTAACACCATTGGACGTTCAATAATGAAAATGGTTTCAATCTGTGTAAAGATTAATATGGCATTTCCAAAGCTTGGCTGTTAGGTAATGAAAGAATTGGATAACAAAGGAATCAACATTTCAGGGTTCCAAGAATTTGGTCTTTCAAAGCATAAGATACAATGGTTTGAATGTGTAAGCCATTTGGTTCAGTGTTTAATATTTAATTTGTATGTATTTGTGGAGTAGTATCATATATTTGAAGTTCGTATTTGGGTATAAGACAATCAATGGTCTAGAAAGAATCAGGTTTACGGCTCAAGTTCAATAACTGGAATCAAGGTTAAGGGTTCAGTGCTTCAAAGCACTTGCAATGTAAAACAACAATATCAATCAATACAATGTCTCGAGAAAGTTCAAAACACTTGCCTGGTACTAGCTTATTACACTGCACTTGCTCTCAATCACCATTGTCTTACTCCTGGACTATCTGTTCCCCTTTCCTACGCCTTGCCTCTTCTGCTCACATATCATAAGCATCTATCAATATTTAACTCATACGATTCTATTCGACACATACTTCTATCTACCCTTCGTTTTACCCAAATCCGATTAACGGATTGAAAGTAACGCAATAAACAAGTAAATATCGAATATACAGACCGACAGTCAATCAACAAGTCACATATAACATATAGCACGTCACATAATCAATAATATATCATTTATAAATAAGTCTCGGGTCATAAACAAGCTTTCTGTTATTTAAAATGATTTTTAAAACATTTTTCGAAATTAAAACGGGTCGTTGGATCAATTTCGAAGTAGTAAATAGGTTCGGTTGGCCAATTCTGGCTTTGAAACAATTTTATAATAATTATCGAGCCTAGGAAACAATTTAAAATAATATTTTAAAGCTCAAAACTATTTTTCGAAAATTTTTAAATCATTTTTAAATAATTAAATCCAATTAAATAATTAATTAAAATCAATTAATAATTAATTAAATCAATTAATCAATTAATTGACCAATTAATCAATTAAAAGTTAACTGATATTAATTAACTAACTAATTCAGATTTATTTTTGAATTAAAAATAATTTTTAGAATTAAAATAAAAAATTTTGGAATTTTTAGAACACGATTCTGGCACCCTCACCTCACCACAAGCTCCAGATCACATCTGCAGACAACCAGGAACTTATTCATGCAATCAAATCATTCAAATAACCTTAAACTTGGCCAGAAATTGGCCAAGAACATCGCCGGTTTCCGGCGAACTTCAGAAATTTTCAAAACACAACTCCCTTCGATTCAGACATCCTCTGTTAACGAGCTATATACCAATCGATTGCAAATTTCATAAGGAACATAATCCACTATAAATCAACAGCTAATAACCCCTAAATCAAAAAGCTCCAAATTTCAATTGAAAACATTCATACGGGTTATAAACACTAATTTCAAAATTCGAAAATCAAACTCAATTTTGAACATGTTATTGAACTCCAAATTAGACGTATGACATATGAAAATCATCAGGAAAAGAAGTTCTTCAACATGCAAGCATCAAATCATACAAACAATCATCCGAACAAAAATTCATATTTTTAATAAAATTAATTCGAAAATAAATAATTTTTCAGAAAATAAACCTTGATTTCTGCAGTGATTTGGAACACAGAATCTGATAGAACACCTCAAGACCTTTGGATTGAGTACTCGAGCTTTGAAAACAGAGATCAATAACACCTTCGTTTTGCTGTTTGATTCTTGGAAGATTATATGAATATAAGGTTTTTCTCTGGAAAATTATATAATTAACTGTCTGCAAATGATTTTGATATGAAATAAAATATGGTAAAGGCTATTTATAATTACGGTTAATTAGTATCCCGTTGGATCATTCCGGATATAAAACAGTACGTTCATTTATAAAAACTGATCCAACTGGTATCGGTTTTCGGGACAATTATCCAGATCTGTACAATTTGTACGGCGGTCTTGCTCTCAGCGCCTGGTTACACGTACTACGAGGTGATAATTGGAATAGTTTAATAAAAAGCTCTCGTTTATCGAAAATATGAGTTTTATTGATTTATCGAAACGAATATTGTATCGAAAATGTTGCGCCGGGACCCGCGCAGGACAAACCGTACACCAGATCGAAAAAGTCGAAACATGGAATATGCTCGGAATACTACAATTAGGTTAGAAAGGAGTTCTCGGAAGAGTTTCGGGTTCCAAAAACGTAACAACAGATGACGTCGGTTGGTTCCCATTTTTATAAAATAGATTTTTAAATACTCGGAAAAAGATTTTATAAATTTCTTATGATCCTTATAAATCTATAAATCAACATAAAAATAATTAGGAAGATATGACAATTATCTATATTTTATTTTGGACATATAAAAATTAAAATACTCAATTAATAATATTTTTAAACATCCAAACGCATTTAACACTTAACAATTAGTTTACAGAATAGATACTGACCACATATATTAAGTAAAAATAATTACACGATATATCCCGTATATTTGAATGATATCGTAGGTGTCTTTGGTCTCTCCCAACTCATAACTGCCTCAATCTTTTCCGGATCCACTTTGACTCCTTCACTTCCAATAACATGTCCCCAAAATTGAACTTCCTTTAACCAGAAATCACATTTAGAAAACTTGGCATACAACTTCTCTTGTCGGAGTATCTCCAATGCTATCCATAGATGCTGCATGTGTTCTTCTTCTGACTTTGAGTATATAAGAATATCATCAATGAATACCACTAAAAACTTGTCCAAATACTTTTTAAATACCCGGTTCATCAAATCCATAAATACTGCAGGAGCATTAGTCAACCCAAAAGGCATTACTAAGAATTCATAATGTCTGTATCTTGTCCTGAATGATGTCTTCGGGATGTCGTCTTCTTTGATCTTCAGTTAATGGTATCCTGATCTCAAATCAATCTTGAAAAAGCACTTAGCTCCTTTCAGCTGATCAAATAAATCATCTATTCTTGGTAGCGGGTAACGGTTCTTAAGCGTCATCTTGTTTAACTCCCGATAGTCTATACATAACCTCATGCTTCCATCCTTCTTCTTTACAAACAGAACATGTGCTCCCCATGGCGACGTACTTGGTCGTATCACTCCTTTGTCCAACAATTCTTGTACTTGGCTCGCCAACTCTTTCATTTCTGCTGGTGCCATTCTATAAGGTGCCTTTGAAACTGGTTCTGTGCCTGGAGCAAGGTTGATCTCAAACTCGATTTGTTGATCGGGCGGTAAACCTGGTAGTTCATCTGGAAACACATCTGGAAATTCGTGGACTACGGGAATATCTTCCATGCTGAGGCTCTTTCTTTCTGAATCTACTACATAGGCTAGGAACGATTCGCAACCTTTTTTAAGCACTTTCTTAGCCTGGACGATTGTAAGAAACAATCGCACTTGCCTCTACCCATTAAATACCACTTTCTCTCCATTCTCCGTCCTTAAATACACTTTCTTAGATTTACAATCTATCTGAGTGTTATTCTCTCCTAACCAATCCATGCCTAAGATTATGTCAAACTCCCCTAACTTGAAAAGTATCAAGTCTGCTAAAAATTTATGCCCTGAAATATCAATATCGTACTTAGGACATAATTGACTTACAGGAATCTTCTCTTGGTTCGCAATTACCACATCTATTACCTTGTTCAGTGTCATTTTATCACATTTAAGTTTATCAATGAAAGTTTCTGATATAAAAGATCTAGTAGCTCCAGAATCAATCAATACCTTAGCTCCAACATTATTCATTAAAAGTTTACCTGCTATCACCTCAGAATTCTGAACAGCATCCTTCATCTTTAGATCAAATATGCTTGTTGTTGCTTGTGGATTTGCTGTAGACGGTGGAGGTAATGCCAATACCTCCGCTGGCATGTGTGCACTAGTACTTGCCACGTTCATCAAAGCCTTGACTGGTCCAGTTGACTTGCATTCCCTAGCTATGTGTCCAGCCTTTCCACACTTATAGCATGTAACTCCCGGCTTCGGTATCTTACACTCGTTAGCCAAGTGCCCCTTCTGGTTGCATCTGTAGCATGTCATGTTCAGCTTATTACACACTCCTCGATGTCTTTTTCCATAATGCTTGCATTCTGGTCTCTAAAATTTAATTTCTCCAACTTGTCCTTGGCTTGACTGGTTGTTCCCCTTAGGATCTTGTCTCTTATTCAAATTTCCCTTCTTCTGAAAATTTCCTCCTTTGTAGAATTCAATCCTTTTCACACTCATGTCTTGTGAGCTTCCGGTTTTAGACTTCTCTCCATAAAATGGAACCTTTCTCTTCTTGTTATCCTTTTCTTTCCTTAATTAAATCTCATTACTCTCAATCAGAGCAGCTTTCTGTACCACTCCAGCATAAGTATCAAGCTCAAACATAGCCACTCTATCTCTGATCCAAGGCTCTAATCTTTGTTGGAATCTTTTTGCTTTCTCTTCCTCAGTGTTGGTATACTTCATCACAAACCTTGACCGCCCCATAAACTTCTTCTCGTACTCTAATACAGACATACTTCCTTGCTTCAATTCAAGAAATTTAAGCTCCATCTCATTCTGCATGTACTTAGGGTAATACTTTTCTTGGAATAACCTCTTAAACCTTTCCCAAGAAACCGGCTGATTTGCTTCCATAGCCCTCACTGAATCCCACCAATAGATGACTTCCCCTTTCATAAAATAAGTAGCATATGGCGTTTTCTGATCTTCTCCTAACTGAACCAATTCAAAATCTCTTTCTGTTTCCCTAATCCATGTGTTAGCTATTACCGGATCAGTGGTATCATGAAATGCAGGTAGATTCACATTCTGAAAAGCTTTGAAAGTTACAATTTATCGAGATGGTACTGATGGATCAGGTGGTTGGTGTGGTTCGCGGTTATCTTGGTTTTCAAATTGTAGTTGAAGAGTTCTTTGTTGTTGAGCTATAGTATTTGTTTTATGTTGTAAGGTTTCCAGTAATCGAAGAATATTAGGATCTGTGGTAGAAGTTGTTGTTGGGTTCTTCTTTCTAGGTGGCATGATCCTGGAATAGAAGTTATATCAAAACAGGTATGAACAATACAGAAAATTTCAAGGTTAAGGTGTCACAAGTCATTATATTCATTCAATCGGGTTTCAAATTAAACAATAAGGATGGTGTATATAAAGGCATGAGAATAATTGAAAGCAAATAGAATGATAGTGCATAATTATTGAAATTAAGTTCAAGGTACATCAAGATCAGAATAGAGTCTGAACTTAGGGATAACATGCTTAATTAAAGGAAAACAACAGGGAATTCTACAAAGTCCAACAATACAATGACATGACAAGTAGATAATGGAAAGAACTAAGGCTCCGCTCCATCAGATCGGGGTCTGGTAGTCTTCTCCTCACGAAGCGTCTTCACAATACTTTGGAGCTTGTTCGCAATTATATATATAGTATATTGGCTGGTACGGTCTCGGAGCGATGACATCTCATCAAGCTTAGTATTAACGTACTGAACCAAGGTCTCAAGTCTCGGAGTCATCTGCTCTTTAGGTTCCCTCCATAATTTTGGCTATCCGGATTCACGTTCTTCAATCGCTCTAACAGTTAATCGTACTTGCCCTGAAGCCTGTCGAACTCACGCCTCAACTCAGCATACACGGAGAAAGCAATTGTGTTGAACAGTTCAGAGGATGATGAGGAATGCGCCCTTTGTTGCCAAACTATGCATAGATATATATATAAGAAAATTATTAGTGGATGACTCGAATAACCTATACCTATACTCTCGTATAATACTATAAACCTATATACATATATAACCTATTTGGGCTGTCCAGGGACTCTAAACCGTAGCTCTGATACCAAAACTTATCACACCCCAACTTAACAATAAATATTATACAAATTATTACAATAGTTAACAAAAGGAAATAAATACATCTGAAACCAAGATCTTACAGTTTAGGGTTTGGAACAGCACAATATTATAAACTATTACAACCTGATTTTTAATATTGGGTCCTCACACAAAACGATCACTTATTCTACCTGAGCTCAAACATATGAATCGACATTACAAGTCTTACGCGCTGTCTGCTTGAAATCTAACCATATCTGATAGCTGTAATATCAGGGTGAAAGCAAGTAGTGAGCCAAATTCTTAACAAGCGCTATAACATACATAAACAAGAATGAAAGAATAACAATAGAAATGAAAGATTCAACAATATAGTATCAAGAGATAAACTTTCAGGGTGATGGCATCTTTTCTTCTAATAAAACAATTCAAAACCATTTTTTTATCAAAAACCATTTTATGACGCTACGGAGTACAGCCGGTGATTAGCAGTGAAATAATCCCGAACCTCGCTGGGTTCTAGAACATTAATAGGATCCCTAGGCAACCTTTAAGCCTACAAACTAAGAGCGGAAAGGACTTGCATGTCAGTCCAGATCCACTATTTAAAGAAAATATTTGTCCCCCTTTGGGGACTGAAAATCCACTTTTTAACCTTTTCATTTTAAAAATTTATTTGATGCCAAGTGACAGTTAAACTATTAAATAATTAACATCTTTATCAAGGGTTCTAGATCAACTTTAAAGCCATGATCAACTAGACATCAAATGGAATCGAAAAGTTTCTATTCACAAGGAATCTATCAATGAGGTTTCAAAGGGTTGTTTGATAGTATAAATGAACTAAGTCAAACTAGGTTCAAGGTAATGGTTCCAGATAAGATATAGGTATTAAAATATAAAGAAGGTGAGCATCAGTTCAAAGTATAATAGGGTATCATGTTTTAGGGGTAAGGATAGGGTTATCAAGCAATCATGAACAACTTTAAGGAATAACTGACTTATAGGTATCAAGATAAGGTTACTGAGTATAACTTGCACAAGGTTCAACATCACAATAACTTTGGTATACTAGCATGGTATGACTTTTGATTTACTTGCATAGAAATCTTCAAGTAAAGTTAAACTACTTGCAATAAATACTTGAGGGTTCATGGCACTTGCATATAATATGAAAGATAGATGTGGAACCACTTGATCATATATATCAAGGTGAATTAGAACACTCACATCATATATAAGAACTGGGTTATCACACACTTGCAGTGTAAACAAAAAGGTAGGTTGAAACACTTGTATTGAGAAAGGCTTGACTTGACTGGAAGGTGGGAGCAACTGGAGCTTCACTCGACTTTAATGGAAAGCTTATCCTCGTCTCGAGAGCTTACACAAAATAATAATAACCTCATTATAATATATACTCACTAACCCAACCTAATTATAAACTAAAATTACGCACATTGGCACTTAGGCCTATATACACATACACACTTATAATTACCTTATAAGCATAATAGTTCACATAGCCACATATTCTCACATAACACATTTAAGTACATAATTATATATCCACACACTATATTGCATCAATTAGCTTGGATGATCTCACTCCACTTGCTCACGCCACTTAGTTATGCTAAACTAGCCAAAACTCTTAATATCGACCTAATAGCTCGAAGTGCCTTTTCTAAACCATCAAGTTCTTATGGACCCTGACTTAGGCCTTACACTCTACTGACCTTATACTATCTTACAACTATGATGGTCAATCTAGGCCTCACTCATAAGTGCCCTAAAACTAAAAGTTAAGTGATTGTGCTCATTATAGTGATTTCAGGATGACACCAATGGGTTTTTGAGTACAATTGACACCCTTAAACTTCAATTTTACCTCCCAAACTTTTACACTAGACTCTTCTGATCATAAAGGAACTCCCAAACTTGGTGTGGCTCAAGGGCCTAGCTTGGGCCTACCTGGGCCTAAGCTTAAAGTCCAATGTTCCCCTGTTTTCTAGATAGAAAAGTGTCCTGATTTGCACTAACTTATGACACATGATTGTACCTCAATTCCTATGAACTATGGCTGGAAAACTCCTCTAACACTCCCTCTAACTAGGGCTAACCAAGGCCTAGTAAGGGCCTACCCATGACATGGTCAAAACTCCTCATTTCTAAGTTGTAACAAAACTGTCCCTTGCTGGACAGATTTAATGTTTTCACTCGTGCACCTAACCAAACAACCTACAACCCTCTAATAAACACCTGAAATCTAAATTATATTCCTAGTTCTAGCTTCTGGTGACTTGGGCCTCAAAATGCATTACCATGACAAGGTCAAATCTCACTCTAAACCTCATGGAACCAAACTAAAATTCTATAGAATCTAATATACCCCTTTTCACCATGTTTCCCACTTGACAAACCAAACCAAACATCAACCAAAACTCAAACCAAACCCCAACCAAGGAAACCTACTGAACTAACACTCCCACACACAAAATTGTCTTAGTGGAGATCATCCTTACCTAAGGTGCAATATAGCAAAACAAGAGTTAACACAATATACTAATTACAAGTCGTCTCGAATTCGAAAGTAACATTTAAATCCTACAAATATATACGAATCAAAAACACATAACAAGGAGCACAAATAATATTTGATATCTTAAATCAACTGAAATTAGATATTATTAACAAAAATCAAACCAAATGATCAAGAACTTTCGAAAATCATGAGTTGAATCTATGTATGCATGTTTTCGATTTTACAAGCCAAAACAATATAATTTCATAATTAAATCAACATGCAAGCCTAGCATTAACCATAACTATGTGATCACTTAGCATGCAAAGAGTTTTATCAAGTTTTTATTTCCAAAACTAAGCTATCATCACATAAACATTCAAAAATCAACAAAGCAACAAAGAAACACCATTAAGAACCATTCATCCAGCTCCCTTATGGTCATGGCCGAATGAAATCGAAGGGAAATGACCATATAAGCAAGAGTTTCACTCTCATGACTTGGAATATACCATTCCTTGTAGTTCTCTCAATAATACAACCTTAAATCTATGAGGATCAAGATTATATTTTGAGTTATAGTTAAAACTATGACATGCAAGATCAAAACATATACTTTTCACCCTAAACTCTTTGGATTATTAAAGAACAAGATATGGGGAGTGAGATTAATTAAATGAAAGATGGATGTTTGAATGAAAAATGAAGAAAATGAGGGGGTGGGCTTCGGCTAAGGGAAATGCCGAGAGGGGGGGTTTGCCGAGAGAGAGTGGAGAGGGAGGAGGGAGTGAGGTGAGGGTGGAGTATGGAGTGAAGTGAGATGATTATAACATCTTGTCCTTGATTTTTATTGTTTTGATTTGACTAAAAGAAGTGAGTGGAATTGAGAATTAACAAGAGTAACATTCAAGCAAACTTGTGCTATTTTGCATGCAAGGATAAGGTAGTAATTTGGCTAGTGAATTAGTATTTAATGGGGTTGGAAATTCCAAGTTTACCCTTAACTTGCGTTTGGAAGAAAAATGCATGCATGGGCAACTAAGTGATTTGCAAATTAAAAATCAACTAATTTATATAAAACAATTTTTATAAATATAAATACACTTCCATAAATCACAAAATTTATGCCATAAAATAGCTTATGATTTTAGAAATTTAATGATATAAAATTTGAAAATTTATTGTTAAAAGATTTTTAAAATCGATTTTTCATATATAATGAAGTACTTTTGATTATCATTTAAAAATGCTAAATGATAAGATTTTCCTTTCAAAATTTCTTATATAAACTAATATATTAAACACTTAATTTATAAGCACTCAACATATAGATCATCCACATTTATAATTCCACGCAATTTAAATCTTAATTATAAACACACAATTATATATATAAGATTTATAAATACTGGTCGTAACAGTATTACCAGGATATTGCTTCTGACATTCAATATACTGATCTGGGTGACTCCTACTCCAAGGTAGTGATCACTTTGACTTAGATTCTGTAAAGCACTGCAATCCCTTGAATTGTCCCGTCTTCAAGTCTTCTCTTTGAGTCTTCGTATAAATCATATATTTTGCATATCCATATATGAATCCTCACTTAACAATCTTCCTAATGATAATACTCAGATTCCTTTCACAAACCACGGACGCCTAGTGCAACTGTTCTGGTTCATAGACGACTAGCTTCGAGCAGGTGTTCGTATTTTATTCTTGATTACATTGTTAAGCTTGCAACAACTTCATCGCTTCGAACACCGACTGTCAATAAATAAATGTACTTCCACTGGAATCTTTTCTGGTACTTAGACAACGTCTTCATTGCTACTACAATCTTGAATACTTCATTCACTGTTCTTCATTGATGTTTGAACATATAAATGAAATCATGTCAGTAAGTATAACTTCAAGATTGCAGCTGTCTTTTTTAACCTTTGTCTATACCCTATCTTCAATTTTTTAGATTCCCATGCTTCAAACACTGTCTATCTTCAATCAATTCCAATACACTGAAATCTTCTGGTAGCACTTATACACTGAATCTTCATCATTTCTGAAACCCTGAAAGTCTTTAACCTTTATTTTTAACTGAGGCATGAACATATTAATGAACTTCTTTTAGTGACATGTAAACAGACTTCAAGCCTTCTTCTAATCTTTTGATTCTTTGTATTTTCCTTGTCTTCATTTCTTATGATTTCTTGTGTAGTCGTAGTATTATAAACCTGTCATGTTCTAGTGTTGATCTAGTGTTGAGTTATCACGTAACTGTTTATACAGCTATGCAGTCTCACCAACAATCTCCCCCTATTTGATTGTTAAACCTAACAAACAAATTAAATAGAGAGGATAACTCAACTAACAACTAGAAAAATTAAAGTACCAGCACTGAACTGGTCTTCAAGTAGTTTCATCTTCATTTCCTTGGTTCTGCAAATCTCTTCCAAATAACACTTCTCACTCTTGAAGTAGTCTTAAAGTAGTCATCAGCAGCTTATTTTGTACAACCATATTTTCTGTTGAGAAGCACATCTCTATTGCTTCTCCCCCTATGAGAATCAACTACTTAAAGAAGATCACCTTCATTTACCACCTCTCCCGTACAATAAGATCCGCAGATAAAAACCAATGGTACTCCCCTTTTGGAAAACAGCTTCTACCCTTATGAAAAATAGTGATGAACCAAACCACTTCTTCTGATAACTAGGAAATCACCTACATGTTTACCACCTCTCATGTACAATAGGATCCGCGGTTTCAAACAAGAATGGCGTGGTGTAGTGCAGTGTACATGTGCTTTACCTTTTTCCTCCTGCCTGCTATTTCCCCCCTAGTTGAGGAATCCTCTGAACTATTATTTAATCTATTATTTCCCCATAGAAAAGGAATGTATTCTGTTGTTTGAAGGAGTTCTCATATTTTACTTGGTTGGAAAAGAAATAACAAGTCATAGTCTGATCATTCATGTGTCACACCCCAAATTTAACAAAAGACACTATGCGAATAATTACAATAGTTAACAAAAGGAAAATAAATACACCGAATCCAAGATCTTACAGTTTAGGGTTTGGAATAACCCAATACTATTAACTATTACAACCTGATTTCAATATCGAGTCCTCACACAAAACGATCACTAATCTACCTGAGCTCGAACATACGAATCGGCATCACAAGTCTTAAGTGCGGTCTTTTTGAATCTAACCATTTCTGCTAGCTGAAATATCAAGGTGAAAGCAAGTAGTGAGCCAAATGCTCAACAAGTGCTATATAATATATAAACAAAAATGAAAGGATAATTGTGGAAATGAAAGATCTATTAATATAATAACAAGAGATAAACTTGCAGGGTGATGGCATCATTTATTTGTAACAAAACAATTAAAAACCATTTCTGTAACAAAAACCATTTTATGACGCTATGGATTACATCCGGTGATCAGCCACGAAGTAATCTCGAACCTCGCTAGGTTCTAGAACATTGATGGGATCCCTAGGCAACCTTTAAGCCTATAATTTAAGAGCAGAAAGGACTTGCGTCTCAGTCCAGGTCCACTATTTAAAGAAAACATCCGTCCCCCTTGGGACTGAAAATCTACTTTTAAGTTTTTATTATAAAAATTGATGCCAAGCAACGGTTAAATTCTTAAACAGTGAACAACTTATCAAGGGTTCTAGATCAACTTCGAAGCACATGGGGTAGGTTCAATCAACTTTAAGGCCATGATCAACTAGGCTGATACCTTATCAAATGGAATTGCAAAGTTTCTAACCACAAGGGGTTTAGTAATGAGGTTCAACGGGGTTATTGAATAGCATAAAGGAACTAAGTCAAACTAGGTTCAATGTAGTGGTTCAGATAAGACATAGGTATTAAAATATAAGGAAGGTAAACATCAGTTTAAAGTATAACAGGGAATCATGGTTTAAGGATAAGAACAGAGTTATCAAGCATATATGAACAACTTTGAGGAATAACTGAATTTTAGGTGTTAAGATAAGGTTACTGAGTATAACTCATACAGAGTTCACCATCATAATTACTTTGGTATACTAGCATGGTATGACTTTTGAATTACTCGCATATAATACGGAAGGTAGATTTGACACCACTTGGATCATGTATACATGTATATCAAGGTGAATTAGACTACTCACATCATATATAAAAGCTAGGTTAACACACACTTGCAGTGTAAACAAAAAAAGATAGGTTGAAACACTTGCCTTGAGAAAGGCTTGACTTGACTAGCAGGTGAGAGCAACTGGGAGCTTTACTCGACTTCAATGGAAAGTTTTCCCTCGTCTTGCGATCCTACACATAATAATAATAACCTCATTATAATATATTGTCACTAACTCAACCTAATTATAAACCGAAATTAAGCACATTGGCACTTAGGCCTATATACACATACATCCTTGCAATTACCTTATAAGCATAATAGTTCACATAGCCACATATGCTCACATAACACATTTAAGTACATAATAATATATCAACACACTATATTGCATCACTAAGCTTGGATGATATCACTCCACTAACTTAAGTCACTTAGTTGTGCTAAACTAGTCAAAACTCCCAATATTGACCTCATAACTCGAAGAGCCTTTTCTAAACCATCAAGTTCCTATTGACCCTGACTTAGTCTTTACACTCTACTGACCTTATACTATCTTAAAACTATGATGGTCAACCTAGGCCTCACTCATAAGTGCTCTAAACCTACGCGATAAGTGAATGTGCTCATTACAGTGATTTCAGGATGACATCAATGGTTTCGTGAGTGTAGTTGACACCCTTTCACCTTAATTTAACCTCCCAAACTTCGACACTAGACTCTTCTGATCATAAGGAAACTCCCAAACTTGGTGTGACTCAAAGGCCTAGCTTGGGCCTCCCTAGGCCTAAACTTAAAGTCCAAGGTTCCCCTGTTTTCTAGAAAGAAAAGTGTCCTCTCTTGCACTAACTTGTGACACATAATTCTAACTCAATTCCTGTGAAACATGGATGGAAAAACACCTCTGACACTCCCTCTAACTAGGGCCAACCAAGGCCTAGTGATGGCCTACCCATGACATGGTCAAAACTCCTGATTTCTAAGTTATAGCAAAACTATCCCTTGCTGGATAGATTTAGTATTTTCACTCGTGCACCTAACCAAACAACCTACAAACCTCTAACAAACACCTAATATCTGAAGTATACCCCTATTACTAGCTTCTGGTGACTTGGGCCTCAAAGTGCATTACAATGACAAGGTCAAATCTCACCCTAAACCTCATGTTACCAAACTGAAAATCAGCAGAATTTAATGTACCCCTTTCCACCATGATTCCCACTTGACAAACCAAACCAAACATCAACCAAAACCCAAAATAAACGTCAACCAAGGTAACCTACTTAACTAACACTCCCACACACAATATGGGCTTAGTGGAGATCATCCTTACCTAAGGTGCAATATAGCAAAGCAAGAGTTAAAATAATACACTAATTACAAGTCATCACAATTTCGAAAATAACAACTTAAATCCTCCATATATATACGAATCAAAATCACATAACAAGGAGCACAAATCATAATCAATATCTTAACTCAACTGAAATTAGAGTTTATCAACAAAAATCAATCCAAATGATCAAGAACTTTCGAAAATCATGAGTTGAACCTATGCATGCATGCTTTCGAACTTACAAGCCAAAAACACTATGGTTTCCATATAAATTTCGTCATAAAATCAACATGCAAGCCTAGCATTAATTATAACTAATATGATCAATTAGCATGCAAAGAGTTTTATCAAGTTTTTATTTCCAAATCCATAAACATACAAAAATCAAACAAAGCAACAAGAACACCATCCATTCGGCTCCTAAGAAGTCATGGCCGAATGCATTAGGGTGAAAACAACATTTGCATAAGTGTGACACACTCATGTCTAGCCATTCTCAACCCCATAATAATATATCTCATGGTGAAAGCCTTAGATTCACAAGAATCAAGGGTATTCACTTTGAGTTTAACAAAACACTACCATGCAAGATCAAAATATAGGTTTTTCATCATAAACTCTTTGGATTATAAATGAAAAATATATGGGAAGTGAGATTACTTAAATGGAGGGTAGATGTTTGAATGAAAATGAAGGAGAATGGAGGTGGGGACTTCGGCCAAGAGAGGTCAAGAGAGAGAGTCGAGAGGGAGGAGGGAGGTGAGAGTGGAGTGGAGTGAAGTGAGAGTGAGGTGAGAATTATGACAACTGGTCCTTAGTTTTATGGTTTTAATTTGATTAAAATGTGAGTAGAATTGAGAATTGACAAAAGTAACCCTCTAGCAAGCTTATGTCAATTTTGCATGCAAGGGTAAAGAAGTAACTTGACTAGTAAAGTAGTAGTTAGTGGGGTTGGAATTTCCAAATTTGCCCTTATCTTGTGTTGGGGGTAAAATTTCCAAACTTGACTAAGTAATTTGCAAATTAAAAATCAACTAATCTTTATAAAATAATTTCTATAAATATAAATACACTTTCATAAATCACAAAATATATATTATAAAATAGCTTATAATTTTAGAAATTTAATGATATAAGATTTGAAAATTTGTTGTTAAAAGATTTTAAAAATCGATTTTTCATATATAATGAAATACTTTTGATCATCATTTAATAATACTAAATAATAAGATTTTCCTTTCAATTTTTTTTTATATAAACTAATACATTAAACACTTAATTTACAGACACTCAACATATAGATCACCCATATTTATAATTCAATCACAATTTAAATCTCAATTATAAACATACAATTATATATAGATAAGGTTTAGAAATACCGGGCCTAGAATCTTTCTTTCTCCCACTTCATTCCAGCTGGTTGGCGATCTGCACTTCCGTCCGTATAAAGCTTCGTATGGTGGAATGCCAATACTGTTGTGATAGCTGTTGTTATAGGAGAATTCAACCAATGGCAAGTGGTCGTCCCAGCTTCCTGCAAAATCAATCGCACAACTACGCAACATGTCATCAATTATTTGAATTGTCCTTTCCCTTTGACCATCAGTCTGCGGATTATACACCGTACTCATGTTTAACTTTGTGCCAAGACTTTCTTGAAATTGCTTCCAGAATCTCGAGTTAAATCATAGATCTGTATCCGAAACTATCGATACAGGTACGCCATGTCGTAATACAATTTCACGCACATACAGATGGACCAACATGTTCAATGAGGACCTTTCATTAATTGGAAGAAAATGTACCGACTTCGTAAGGCGATCAATTATAACCCATATAGCGTCATGTCCGGATTTCGTTCTTGGTAATCCT
This sequence comes from Apium graveolens, assembly GCF_009905375.1. Lineage (NCBI taxonomy): Eukaryota > Viridiplantae > Streptophyta > Magnoliopsida > Apiales > Apiaceae > Apium > Apium graveolens. The sequence continues at coordinate 108,445,569 of NC_133656.1, forward strand.
ACTATAAAGTCCATGGCAATGTTTTCCCACTTTCATTCTGGAATTTTTAAGGGCTGAATTAATCCGCTTGGTCTTTGATGTTCTGCCTTCACTTTCTGACAAATATAACACTTCCCAACCCATTCTACTACTTCTCACTTCATATTCGGCCACCAAAAGTTCTGCTTCAAGTCCTGGTACATCTTGGTGCTTCCCAGATGGATTGAAAATCTTGAATTGTGAGCTTCTTGCAATATCTCATTCTTCAATTCAGTCACATGAGTAATCCAAATTCTTGAGGAAAACCTTAGTATACCTTGTTCATCCCTTTGAGTACAAATCTCTTCCTCAGTTAGTTGATTATTCCCCTATTTCATCACTTCTTCCTGACATTTCTTTATCTTTTCCAACAATGTTGGTTGAAAGGTCATAGTATTACAAATCTCTTCAACTTTTCCGCAATCACAAAGTTCTAATACAAATCTCTTAATTTCTTCAGATAATTCCTTTGGTATTGCTACCATATTCAACCTCTCCTTCCTACTCAAAGCATCAGCCACCACGTTTGCCTTTTCGGATGATAATTTATCGAGCAGTCATAGTCCTTAATCAATTCCAACCATTTCCTTTGCCTCATGTTGAGCTCCTTCTGAGTGAAAATATACCTTAAACTCTTGTGATCCCTGTAGATCTCGCACTTTTCTCCGTAAAGATAATGTCTCCAAATCTTAAGTGCAAATACTATAGCTGCTAATTCCAAGTCATGTGTAGAATACTTCAATTTATGTGGTTTTAGTTGTCTTGACGCATACACAATCACCTTGTTGTGTTACATTAGCACATAACCCAGACCTTTATGCGAAGCATCACTGAAAATCACAAAGTCTCGTTGATTGTTTTGTAATACTAACACCGGAGCTGTAACCAACCTCTATTTCGATTCTTGAAAACTATCTTCACATTCTGCATTCCATTCAAATTTTGATTCCTCCTAGTCAACTTAGTCAATGGCATGGCGATTTTCGAGAAATCTTTAACAAATCTTCTATAATATCCCGCCAATCCTAGAAAACTTCGCACTTCCATAGGTGTCTTTGGTCTCTCCCAACTCAATTGCCTCAATCTTTACCGGATCTACTTTAACTCCTTCACTTCCAATAACATGTCCCAAAAATTGAACTTCCTTTAACCGGAACTCACATTTAGAAAACTTGGCATACAACTTCTCTTGTCAGAGTATCTCCATTGCTATCCATAGATGCTGCATATGTTCTTCTTCTGACTTTGAACATATAAGAATATCATCAATGAATATCACTACAAACTTGTCCAAATACTTTTTATATAGCTGGTTCATCAGATCCATAAATGTTGCAGGGGCATTAGTCAACCCAAAAGGCATCACTAAGAATTCATAATGTCCGTATCTTGTCCTGAATGTTGTCTTCGGGATATCGTCTGCTTTGATCTTCAATTGATGGTATCCTGATCTTAAATCAACCTTGGAAAAACACTTAGCTCCTTTCAGCTGATCAAATAAATCATCTATCCTTGGTAGCGGATAACGGTTCTTAATCGTCATCTTATTCAACTCCCGATAGTCTATGCATAACCTCATGCTTCCATCCTTCTTATTTACAAATAGAACAGGTGCTCCCCATGGCGACGTACTTGGCCGTATCACTCCTTTGTCTAACAATTCTTGCAGCTGGCTCGCCAACTCTTACATTTCTGCTGGTGACATTCTATAAGGTGCCTTCGAAACTGGTTCTGTGCCTGGAGCAAGGTTGATCTCAAACTCAATTTGTCGATCGGGCGGTAAACCTAGTAGTTCATCTGGAAATTCATTGACTACGGGAATATATTCTATGATGGGGTTGTCCCTTTCTAAATCTACTATATAGGCTAGGAACGATTCGCAACCTTTCCTAAGCAATTTCTTAGCCTGGAAGATTGTAAGAAACAGTCGCTCTTGCCTCTGTCCCTTAAATACTACTTTCTCTCCACTCTCTATCTTTAAATACACTTCCTTAGATTTACAATTTATCTGAGCATTATTCTCTCCTAACCAATCCATGCCTAAGATTATATCAAACTCCCCTAACTTGAAAAGTATCAAGTCGGCTGAAAATTTATGTCCCGAGATATCAATCTCACACTTTGGACAGAATTGACTCACAGGAATCTTCTCTTGGTTCGCAATTACCACATCTATTACCTCGTTCAATGTCATTTTATTGCATTTAAGTTTATCAACAAAAGTTTCTGATATAAAAGATCTAGTAGATCCTGAATCAATCAATACCTTAGCTTCAACATTATTCATTAAAAGTTTACCTGCTATCACCTCAAAATTCTGAACAGCGACCTTCATCTTTAAATCAAATGTGACACACTCATGTCTAGCCATTCTCAACCCCATGATAATATATCTCCTGGTGAAAGCCTTAGATTCACAAGAATCAAGGGTGTTCACTTTGAGTTTAACAAAACACTACCATGCAAGATCAAAACATAGGTTTTTCATCATAAACTCTTTGGATTATAAATGAACAATATATGGGAAGTGAGATTACTTAAATGGAGGGTGGATGTTTGAATAAAAATTAAGGAGAATGGGGGTGGGGGCTTCGGCTAAGAGAGGCCGAGAAAGAGAGAGAGACGAGAGGGAGGAGGGAGGTGAAACTTGAGTGGAGTGAAGTGAGAGTGAGGTGAGAATTATGACAACTTGTCCTTAGTTTTATGGTTTTAATTTGATTAAAATGTGAGTGGAATTGAGAATTGATAAAAGTAACCCTCTAGCAAGCTTATGGCAATTATGCATGCAAGGGTAAAGAAGTAACTTGGATAGTGAAGTAGTAGTTAGAGGGGTTGGAATTTCCAAATTTACCCTTATCTTGTGTTGGGAGTAAAATACATGCATGGGAAACTAAGTAATTTACAAATTAAAAATCAACTAATCTATATAAAACAATTTCTATAAATATAAATACACTTTCATAAATCACAAAATATATATTATAAAATAGCTTATGATTTTAGAAATTTAATGATATATGATTTGAGAATTTGTTGTTAAAAGATTTTAAAAATCGATTTTTCATATAGAATGAAATACTTTTGATTATCATTTAAAAATACTAAATAATAAGATTTTCCTTTCAAATTTTTTTATATAAACTAATACATTAAACACTTAATTTATAGGCACTCAACATATAGATCACCCACATTTATAATTTAATCATAATTTAAATCTCAATTATAAACACACAATTATATATATATATAAGGTTTAGAAATACCGTTTGTAACATCATGTCCCTTTAAATGCTGCAAAAATGGTTTCACTATTGATCATCCTGTTCAGCAACCTTCCCAATATCCTTATACCTCCCAACCGTAAGATCACAATTGTTAGGCCCCAACTATTCGATTCCAATATGTAAATGTTAGGTCCCTAAGAGTTAGGTTCTGATCATAAACAGATTCGAGGCCCGAAATATCAAGAACCATGTTTAGGGATAGGGAATGTGATATGGTGTTTCTCTTTCTTCCTCACTGTGAATGTGTGATTCTGTTTTGTGAACCTCACAAGTGTTTCACTCTTCTCTCCACTCGTGCTTACACTCATACATGGCAAATCCCCATCCTCGTTAGACTCGTCAGATGAATCTGAGTCATAATCTACAAGTTGTTAGTTTCCTTTTGAGGGATCCAGATTTGAACTCTAGGAAGGTAAACAATGATCCAAAGAATTTAGCATAAAGATCAAAGTTCCCTTCTAATATCTGTAAAGACATTTCCTTGTGACTCATCAGGTAAATATGAATCATTGTGAACAAGTTGCCAATCTGCACCTATGTCAGACCCACTATCCGCAGATACATCCAGGGGATTTAAGCCTAGGGAGGTAGACACTGATCACTGATATATGGCTATTGGATCAGTATCCTCTCCTAACACCTGTAAAGGAAATTGGTCCATTAAAGAACCTTGAACAATCGAATCTGACCTTAAAATGGCCGAAACTCTTGTTTCCGTCAACTCTTCCTTTGTGTGTGTAACATATCCTTGTGCATTAAGAATTTTTTATGTTTGAGGTGGTGGTACTATATCGGATAACCTGGATGACAGGCGAATTTCAATAGACACACCCTGTTGAGATGATGAATCTAGTAAATGTGTTTGTGCTTTTTCAGCCATTACATCTTTTTGAGAAGATGTATGGGGGCTAGCAGTTGCCTCAGTTTTAATATATCTCGACTTTGTAGGAGATAGAGGTTCTGGGTTGACTTCAAAACTTTCCTTATATGGTGCACTAAGGCACTTTCTCCCCCACGCTCATTAATACTTCATTTTAGCACAAGTCACTACTAAAACAACTCATTAATACTTTCTCACGCTAATTAATATTTCATTTTAGCACAAAATTACAGGAAGCAACTAATATCACAGAAGAAATTGATGAAAGGTTTAATTCTGATCTTATGAGAATTATGATCTCTGAGTGTTCTTGTTTATCAAAATGTCTATATATACTATGGAACATGACATATTCTTTGAAACTTTCTTTTTTCTCTCAAAGGAAGTTGTCAACACTCAATCTAAAATCACACATCTTCAATCTCAAATTTCTTCTTAAAAGATGAAAAACTTGAATCCATTTCTCAAATGTTGCCAAAATCAAGTGACATGGTTACTGAAACTATGCTCACCACTCAGAAACAACATTAAGTTGGTAAGAGACTACATACGGAGATAGATTTTGATGACACCAACAAAAACACAAAGGTTTCATCAGTTTTTACTGAAGACTCTGTGAAAGCATCAAATAACACATTCAAGTTTCAGTTCTTTGCAAGAAGAACAAGGTTTGAGACCATGGTACATGATAGTAACCTGGTCAAATCCTCTCGACTTCAAATGGAGGTTCCCATAATTGGTGAACAACACACTGCCATAACCACAGTTTCAACTGTATGTTCAATTATGAATCTTCATATCCACAAGGTATAAATACTGTTTTTACTTTATCAGCATTTATTCAAAATACTGATTTGGTATTTTTAGCATTTATTTTGCATGTTATAAATCATGTTGGTATGATTATTTCTAGACCTTATTTAAGGACTACCTCTAGTTGTATGACCACATATCACCCTTCTTTAGCCACCTCTTATTTCTGTAGGACAAATTATCTGAGCTTTTCTATGAGTTGTATGAAAAGATTTAGAAAAAACAGAAATAAAGAGAGGCAGGATCCTTCCTGGAAAAAGGAGAGGTAGATGAGAGATAGGATTTAATAATCCTTGTGAGGAAACTCTAACTATTAAAATTTATGAGTTGTGTGGTGTGAAGAGTACTGAGACTACTATAAAATAATATAGAGATTAGGTGCTAGTTGTTATAATTTGCAGGTGCACAGAGTAGTAAAGAAACGGATGCTGAACATCAATTTGTTGACCCTCGGATAAACTCTGATGTACCAAGTGCTGATAATATCCTTGCAAGTCTAAGTACTGATACTTTCCTGTAGTCCATTCAATCTACTATTTCACCACATGTGGTAATCCTTGTTTTTGTTCAAATATAGTCCACTCAATCTACTGTTCCATCACCTAAAATTCTCCCTGTTGTTCCTTAAGATGTGACAGCACAACAGTCCATTCATAAAGTTCTATCCATTACAGGGTCACCACAGCACTCTACAGGAACTGAGATTCTGGAAGTAAATTTTGAAACTCTAGTTTATTTATCTATAATTTTTGAAGATAAGGAGTTAAATGCTTATGGTATTGAAGCTTCTGAAGCTGCTGGATCACAGACATAAGTAATTTTTTATTCTATCATACATGCTGAAGCTGATGATGAAGTTCAGCAGATAGTTCAAGATCCAGTTGCAAATAAAGAATCTAATGATGGTGAAGAAGCTGATATTTCAAATGCTCTTATAGATCCCGAGAATGATCTTTTCTTCCCTGAAGATATGCCTAATCATGTCAGGAAACATAAGCTGAAGGAGTTAGATTCCAAGAAGAAGTAGGATTATTTTGATGAAATCTGGAATGCTAAATGAAAAGATGCTACTTATCCTATTTCCAGAACTCATGTTGTTAAACATCTAAAAACAACTGAACAGAGAATTCAAAATCCTAATATGCTGAATCATCTGAATGCATCTACTGTGATTGTCAGATCCTTACATACATCTCAAGAAGCAACTACTTTTCAAATCAATCAAATCAAAGAATCTTTGATTACTTCAAGGCTGACTACTCATCAGGAAATTCAGAAGCAAATTGCACCAATTGTTGCCAGATAAACTACAATTGAAGCTAATCAAAACATATTGGAAGCTAAACAAATACAAATGTCTGAACAACTTACAGAGGTACATAATTCAATGGAGCTGATTCTTTCTCTACTGCTTGGTGATAATGCAAAAAAGGGGGATAAAATTGATAATTTTAAATGCAAGCAGCTGACATAGACAAATACTGATGATGAAAATCCTGATGGAGGTGATAAAGGGGGACAAAAGGACAGATAAAGGAGAAGAGGTGAAGAGCAAGTTGGGATTAGTGGCTTATTAAAAACTATCACTAGGTCTCAATCTAGACAACGTGGATAGAGTAAGAGAAGTACAAGAAGAGTTAAATCTAAAGAACTGACTATGACTACAACAACTCAATAAAATTTAAAAGTCACAACTGCTGATGAAGACCAAGGTATTCTGGAGATAGAAGTGTTAGGAATATGTTGTGAACTTGATGATAAGTTGAACAAAACACCTTAGTAACTTTAACTTAGTGTTTTTGTAGCTCTCGACGGATGTTCTACAATAGTCCCGACGGATGAACCTTATAGTCCCGACGGATGACCACTGAACATCCATCGAGAGTGTAACTTATGTAATAATAAGTCTTGTAGCACATGTCTGCAAATAATAATATATTAGTTGAGTAGATGCTGTAGGATTCTTTAAGTCATATTGACTACTAGATTGATATGCAAAATAGGTTGGATAATAAATATAAGATGTCTTATAATTCTGTATAAGTGAAATAGAGTCAAGTGGTAGAAAGACTCCCGACGGATGATCTACAAATGCTCCCGACAGATAATCAATAAGGATTCTGACGGATGACCAACATAGTCCCGACAAATTATCATATTCAAAAGAGCAGTTGACAGTGACAACATAGTCACATGCGTCGGGTATTTACAAATGGAATGTGGCAACCTAATTGTAGGATTTAGAGAACAAAGAAGCATTACTATTTCCATGCAATTATGAAGATATTTAAAGATACTTGATAGTGTAATGAAGCAGCATGAAATTAAACTAGAAACAATTTTTGTTTTACTTGTTTGTCTGTTTATCATGTAACTTGGTAGTATATAAACCAAGTGTAGCAAGTAGAACAAATAACTAAGAAAGCAAGCATTATTTTCAGAGAGACAGAAAAGGTTGTATCTGTCAAGCATCTCTTTGTAATTCTGCAAGTTCACTTGTAAGAAGCTGTGTGCTATTCAAGCATCACAGAGTTCTCATCTTAATATATATCTCTGGTGGATAACTTCAAATCCACCAGAAAGTTTTAAAGCCTTGTGTTTTATTTCTTTCTGTTTGATTTTCATATCTATATTATTCCGCAACATAGAAAAATCTGCACAGTTATATTATTAAGTAAGAACAATTTTAAAAAGAAACCAGAATTACATTCAACCCCCCCCCCTTCTGTAATTCTTGTTGCATTGTTTGGGAATAATAATTGGTATCAGAGCAAGCTCTTGAAGTACAAAGAGTGTAAAGATCACCACAATCAACAAGATGAACTAAAAAGATGTTGGAGTAAAGATTCCATTTCTGGACAAAGACAACTATCACCATTGGAAGGTGAAGATGCACCTGTGTAATATCCGGGACTTAGCGTGTAATTATTTTTTTCGATAAATAATTATTATGTGATTTTTGGTGAATTATTTGATGACTGTTGTGGATATGTGGATGCTTATATGTGGTAAAGTATAAGTATGTTAATTTTATTATGTCCAAAATAAAATATAGATAATTGTGATATTTTTCTAGTAATTTTTGGTGTGTTATACGATTTTATATTAATTTGTGATAATGGTGACTTTTTCGATCCGGATTACGGTTTGACCCGTTCGCGTCCCGACGCACAATTTTCGATACGATAATCATTTCGATAAAGCAACAAAACCTGTATTCTCAAAAGACGGGATATTATTACATTATTTTTGTATAAAGTATTTTATAAAAAGGTCGGTTTTGATAATTATCCAATACGGGTATTAAATCAGATCATTTTTGCAGTTACTTAGCGGCAAAGTAACTAATTTATCGATCCAAAATGATCCAACACGAACCAATATTCCATAAATATATATAACCCTTTTATTATTTCATTTTATTCGTAAAATCATAATCGATCAATAAACATATAAGATTTACAGAGAAAAAACCCTAAAAACGTTGCGTTCTTCATAATCAAACCCACGAACGAAGACGTTATCGAACTCCGATTCGGGCGTGCAATATATCAAATCGAAGCTCTCAAAAATACCTTTCTGAATCAACCATCCATTTTTGTGCAGGAATCAAGGTATTTTCTTATTTAATTTTATTGTTTTGGAATTAATTAAAGATTAATTTAGGAATTTTTGTTCTTGATGTTTTTGATATGATTTGATGGCATAATCATGTAGATCTTTTCTTCTGGTCAATTTGGTATATCATATGACAAATTTGGAGTTCAATAACATGTTCAAATTGATGTTTGATTCTCGTATTTTAAAATTAGGGTTTATATGCTTGAATGTTCTTAATTGGAATTTAGGTGTTTCTTTGTCAGGGGTTATTAGACGATTTGAATGATTGGGTTATGTTCTTGGTTAAATTTGGGATTGATTCATGTATATATGTGCAACGGACGATTCCTGGATACCCCGTATTTGAGCTCGCCAGTGTTTAGTCGAGCTTCGCCGGAGTTCTTATTGTTTTTGCCTGAGAATCGATCTGGGTTACTGTTTGTGCTATTTGTTAACGTCCCTCTGTTGCTGGGATGGTTTGGAATGGTTTCCCATCAAAACGCTGATCAAATGGAGTTGAAATTGACTTGATTAGAGCTGGCCGGAAAACCGGCTGTCGCCGAAATCTGGAAATCAGGCGGCGGGTCGGGACTGTTCTTTGCGACCCGGTTCCTGACCCGTCTGTAACCCGGTTTCAATCTTGTTTTCCCCTAATTCTGAAATCAAAAAATGTTTCTATAATTTTATTTTTAAAACAAATCAAAAATTCGGTTTTTCATTTTTAAAATTCTTTATAATTTCAAAATTCATTATTTATAATTCAGAAAATTGTTTTAAATATTTATTTATTCAAAAATAAATCTAATTTATTTTATTAATTAATTTTAATTAGTTTTTAATTATTTTAATTAATCGATTAATTAATTATTAATTGATTAATTAATTTAATTAATTTTAATTAATTTTAATTGATTTAATAATTAGATTTAATTATTTAATTTTGATTTGAAAATTCTGAAAAATAGTTTCGAGCTTTAAAATATTATTTTAAATTATTTTCAAGGCTCGAAAATTATTATAAATATATTTTAAAGTCAGATTCGGGTGTTCGAACCCTATTATTTAATTATAAATTGATTAGGAGTCCCGTTTTAATTCCGAAAAATATTCAAAAATTCGTAATAAATACCTGGAAAATTATTTTGACCCTGAATCTTCCTTGAAAAATTATTTTGATCGAATATCTTGCGTGCTATGTGCTACGTGCTATCTGATTGATGTGTTATATGCATATGTGGTTATTGTTTGACTGTTTTAGTCATAACTTTCAATCCGTCAATCGGATTTGGGTGAAACGAAGGGTAGATAAAAGCTTATGACGTCTATGTGATGATTAGAATAAATGAGTTTGAATATTGATAGATACTTATGATGCCTACCAGAGTAAACGAGGCATAGAAAAGAAAGCCAGTAATCAGTAAATAGAACTGAAGCGTAGAAAGAGAAGGCGAGTGATTGATAAATAGAAGCATGACATAGAAAGAGAAGGAAAGTGGTTGATGAGTAAAACTGTTAGATGAGTACAATTAAAGTTGGAAATCATCTGTGATAAGGCAAGTACTTCTGAACCTTCTTCAAGATATATTACAAATATTTTCAAACTTTCTCATGAAATGTTGCTAGTATTCAAAATAAATCCTATTTTATATTGCAAGCGCTTTAAACTATTCAACCTTGGAACCTAATTCTTATTGATCTTGAGCCATAAGCCTTATTCTTCATAAACCATTGATTGTTGAATTCTCAGATACGAGCCAGACACATACGATACTACTCCACGAATACATATGTACCACATACTGATTTCTAATATTGAATTGCTTGACATACCAACCCTTATTCCTTGTTTAACAGAAGACCAAACCTTGGAACCCTTGAACCCTCGGTCTTCTACTGTCTGATTCTTTCCTTGATTGAAAGCCAATCTTTTTGAATTCTTTGTTATACCTTCATGGTATTGTAAATCACCCTATGCTTCAAGATAAATGTTGTTTATGATTCAACTTATTGAAATACATTGGTTATCATATTAAATTATTTTAAAATTGGATGGTTTTATAAACGTGGACCATATCAAGTTTCTGAATAAGCAATGATTAGAATATGTGTTGTGGACCCCAAACTTCTGACCCGGGATTGGAGGGCGTTACAACCTACATCTCCTATCTCAAGATCAAGCATATGTGGACTGCATTGAGAAAGGTCCACATGTCCCTATGAGAGATGCTACAGGAAATGAAGCATCAGTCCTAAAGCCACAAGCAGAATGGTCAGATCTAAATAAAAAACAAGTTCAAAAGGATAAAAAGGCCATGGACATTCTGTTTAATGGTGTTGACAGTGACATGTTTGACAACACCATAAACTGCAAGACTGCTAAGGATGTCTGGGATACAGTTCAAGTTATATGTGATGGAATTGAGCAAGTAAGGGAGAATAAGATGCAACTCTTGATTCAGCAATATGAGCATTTCCATAGTGAAGAAGGTGAGTCACTCACTGACATTTTCAGTAGATTCCAAAGACTACTGAATGCTCTAAAACTACATGGAAGGGTCTACCAAACAAAAGACTCAAACCTCAAATTCCTTAGATCTCCACCAAAGGAATGGAAGCCTACGATAGTCTCATTGAGAAATTCTCAAGATTATAAGGGGTTCACTTTGGATAGACTGTATGGTATCCTAAAAACCTATGAGCTTGAAATAGAGCAAGATGAGAAGATGGAGAAAGGAAGAAAGAATGGAGGGTCCATTGCATTAGTTGCTGAGCAAGAAAAGGAGAAGGAGATAAAGGTTGAAGCTGTTGAATCTGTGCCAAACTTAAGAGTTTGTGAAGGCAAAGGAAAAGGACTAGTAGCTGAACATGAAGACCAACTTAGTCAAGATGACATGGATGACATAGATGAGCATCTTGCTTTTCTATCCAGGAGATTTGCCAAGCTTAAATTCAAGAAGAATTTTGGAGCAACTAAGTCAAACGGAAACATGGTTGATAAATCTAAATTCAAATGTTTCAAGTATGGCTTGGCATGTCATTTTGCTAGTGAGTGTCAAAAGCCTGATTCTGGTAAAAAGAAGTTTGAGGCTGTTGATTATAAGCAGAAATGCTTTGAGTTGCTCAAGTAAAAGGAAAAGGCTTTCATTACACAAGAAAATGACTGGGATGCAGATGGATTGGAGAGGATGAAGATACAAGCTATGTCAATCTAGCACTTATGGACAAATCAGATGAAACAGAGATAAGTTCATCAAGCAATCAGGTAATCATTACCAACCTAGCTCATTTATCTAAAGCTGAGTGTAATGATACCATAAATGACATGTCTACTGAGTTATATCATCTGCGTGTTACACTCAAGTCTCTCACTAAAGAAAATAATAAATTTAAAGAGAACAATGTGTTTTTAAGTGAAAGAAATAATGTGTTAGATACTCAATTTGTTGAGTTTGAAAAATTGAAAATAGAATGCAAGATTGCTAAGGATGAACTAACTGAATCCTTAAATAAAGAGGAGATTTTAAGAAAGCAACTTGAATGATAACAGGAAGTAATTAAGGCATGGAAATCATCTAGAGATGTCCATGCTGAAATTACTAAAGTTCAAGGTATAAAATCTTTATGTGATGCAGCCTGGAAAAAGAACAAGGAGAAGCTTGATTCCAATCTGGTTTAAGGACTTTCAACGGATGTGGATTCGACGGATGATGAAAATTATCCGTCGAATAATCAAAAAGATTATCCAACGAAAGACAATGAGCCACATCTGTTGAGTGCAAGAAAACCAGTTAGCAAAGCTAAGCTAGCCAAGTTAAATGCAAAGTATGGATCAGTTTCTAAGAACTTTGTTCTAGGAGAAGCAAGTCAAGTGAATAAAAACAAAAGAGTCAATGTAGGTGATCTGTCTATCAAACAATTGAATGACAGATTGGAGAAAATTGAAGTAAAAACAAAGTTAAAAAGGAAAAACAATAGAAATGGGAAAGTAGGAATTAACAAATATGACAACTACACACCTGATAAATATGCACAAAGAAAAATATGTGTTAAGTGTGGTAGTGTTAATCATTTGTCTATTAATTGCAAACTTGCTATGCCTACTCCTATGTCTACACCACCTTCATTTCCCAATATGCCTAAAATGCATGTTAATGTTATGCTTGCACACAATTTGAATGCACAATATGCTAACATGCCATTTACATAAAATCCATAGTATGCTGCATTTAGTATGCCTCAAATGCCATTTAACATGCCTTACTGGAATAACATGTTTGCACATAGCATGCTTTTTCATGTTAATCAAAATGTGTATGACAATTCTGCTTCAGTGAATGGTTTCAAAGGTCCAACTCAAATGACAAAGGATGAATCTGAAATACCCAAGTCAAATTAGGTCAAACTTAAGAAACCAAAGAAAAAGCTAACAAGGTAGGACCCAAGGAAACTTGGGTACCAAAATTAACTTGATTTGATTTTGATTTGTGCAAGGAAACATAAATAATCTTTGGTATTTGGATAGTGGTTGCTCAAGGCACATGACTGAAAATTCTACCCTGTTACATGACTGAAAATTCTACCCTGTTCACTGGTTTTAGAGAAAGAGTTGGCCCAAGTATTACTTTTGGAGATGACAGCAAGGGTTATACTGTGGGATATGGCTTGATTTCAAAGGATAATATCATTATTGAGGAAGTTGCCCTAGTGGATGGTCTCAAGCACAATCTGTTGAGTATCAACAAGCTTTGTGATAGGGGCAACTCAGTTACTTTTGATGCAGAAGCCTGTGTTGTGACTGACAAGAAAAGAAACAAAGTGGTTCTCACTGGAGTGAGAAAAGGCAATGTGTATCTTGCTGACTTCAACTCAACAAATGCAGAATCTGTAACTTGTCTTCTCAATAAAGCAAGTCAAGATGAAAGTTGGCTATGGCACAAGAAGCTGTCCAATCTAAACTTCAAGACCATGAATGAGCTAGTCAAGAAAGAATTGGTTAGAGGTATTCCTCAAGTGGAGTTTTCAAAGGATGGATTATGTGATGCCTTCCAGAAAGGAAAGCAGATTAAAACATCATTCAAAAAGAAGCTTGATTCAATAATTGAAGAACCTTTGCAACTATTGTACATGGATTTATTTGGACCAGTCAATGTGTTGTCCATCTCAAGAAAAAGATATTGCCTAGTAATTGTAGATGATTTCTCAAAGTTCCCTTGGACATATTTTCTAAAATCCAAAGATAAAGGTAGTGAAATCATCATCAATCACATAAGGCAAGTCAACAATCATCCTGATTTCAAAGTAAGAAGAATCAGGAGTGACAATGGAACTGATTTCAAGAATTCTGTGATGAAATTATTTTTTGAAGAAAATGGGATTATGCATGAGTTTTCTGCAACTAGAACTTCACAACAAAATGGAGTGGTGGAAAGGATAAACAGATCTCTTATTGAAGCTGCAAGGACAATGCTAGAAGAATCAAAGTTACCAACATATTTTTGGGCTGAAGCTGTGAATACTGCATGCTACACTCATAATATTTCTTTGTTCAATCAAGCAAAATGCATGACACCCTATCAATTATTCAAGAATAGGAAGCCAACTCTAAATTTTCTTCATGTCTTTGGATGGAAATGCTACATTCTAAGGAATCAAACTGAACAGCATGGAAAGTTTGATGCTAAAGCAGATGAAGAAATTTTTGTTCGATATGCTGTTGGAAAAGCATATAGAGTCTACAATCTTAAAACAAACATTGTTATGGAATCTGTACATGTTGTGTTTGATGATAAGAAGATTGAAGGACTAAAAGATGAAGGTTTCCATGATAGCCTCAAATTTAACAATGTTGAGATAATTTGTAATGATAGTGATGATGATAGTGATCAAGAAATAGTGGCTAAGGATAATGCATGAAAGTCTATCTCCAATGATGCACAAAATTCGGCATCAGTCGAGGTACAAAATGCATCATTCGTCGGAAGATAATATGCTTCATCCATTGGGATACAAAGTACATCATCCGTCGGAACAATCAGAGAAGCTTAGAGTCAAAATAGATCACTTACAGAAAGAACTCCTTCTTTAAATCAAAGATCCACAAACTCAGGGGGAGTTTCTTCTAATCAAAACTCAGTCACACATTAAGACAACAATGAGGCCTCTTCATCTAGAGCTAATCTATCTCAATAGAGAAAATGGACTAGAGATCACCTATTTGAACTGATTATTGGTGATGTGTCCTCAGGAGTGCAAACAAGGAAAGCAACTCAAGAGGAATGTCTATATAGCAGCTTTCTATATCAGGATGAGTCTAAAAAGATAGAAGAAGCTTTGTTGGATCCTGATTGGGTTTTAGCTATACAAGAGGAGCTAAACCAATTTCAGAGGAATAAAGTATTGAAGCTGCTACCCAAGCCTAAAGGAAAGAATACTATTGACACTAAGTGGGTATTCAAAAATAAGATGGATGAAAATGGCATAGTTGTCAGGAACAAAGCTAGATTGGTTACTAAGGGCTACTGTCAACCAAAAGGACATATTTTGATGAAACTTTTTCTCTTGGTGCAAGACTTGAAGCCATCAGAATTTTCTTAGCATATGCAGCTCATGCCAATTTCAAAGTCTATCAAATGGATATCAAAAGTGCCTTTCAGAATGGAGAATTAGAGGAGGAAGTCTCTGTCAGTCAGCCTCCTGGTTTTGAAGATCCAAATTTTCCAGAATATGTCTAATATCTTTTGAAAGCACTTTATGGATTGAAGCAAGCACCTAGAGCCTGGTATGATACTTTGTCAAAGTTTCTCTTAGAAAATCACTTCATAAGAGGTACTATCAACAAAACTTTATTCTTTAGAAATGTTAATGGCTCTAGCATACTTGTTCAAATTTATGTAAATGATATTATATTTGGCTCTAAAGATGAAAAACTTTGCAAAAAGTTTTCCAAATTGATGCAAAGTAAGTATGAAATGAGCATGATGAGAGAACTAACTTACTTTCCTGGTTTACAAGTTAAGCAAGTTAGTGATGGAATATTCATTAGTCAAACCAAATATATTTATGATCTTTTAAAGAAGTTTGATCTAATGGATTGCACATATGCAAAAACTCCCATGGCCACTGCAACTAAATTTGAATTAAATACTACTGAAAAGTCTGTGGATATTTCAAGCTATAGAGGCATGGTTGGCTCACTTTTGTACTTGACTGCTAGTAGGCCATATATAATGTTTACTACTTGTCTCTGTGCTAGATTTCAGGATGATCCTAGAGAATCTCATTTAATATCTATTAAGAGAATTTTATGATATCTCAAGGGAACACCAAAACTTGGCATTTGGTACCATAGAGATTCTGGTTTTGATCTAACTGGTTATTCAGATGCAGATTATGCAGGTTGTAAAATTGATAGAAAAAGTACAACAGAAACCTGTCAATTTCTAGGAAACAAGCTGGTATCCTGGTTCAGTAAAAAACGAAATTCAGTTTTTACTTCTACAGCTGAAGCTGAATATATTGATGCTGGCAGTTGTTGTACACAAATTCTATGGATGAAAAACCAATTGTTGGACTATGGTCTGCAAGTGGAAAAAATTCCTATTTTTTGTGATAACACAAGTGTAATTGCCATCACTGAAAATCCAATACAGCATTCAAGAACAAAGCACATAGACATCAAGTACCACTTCATTAGGGAACATGTAATGAATGGTACTGTGGAACTTCATTTTATTCCAAGTGAGAAGTAACTTGCAGATATCTTTACCAAGCCACTTGATGAATGCACCTTCACTAGGTTGGTAAGTGAGTTAGGTATGCTTAATTATTCTTAAATCATTTTTGATAATTTTGCAAGTTGAAATGCAGCCAGAAACTTAATTGATTCTTCTGTTTTGGATGAAAATTTAGCTAAGTCAGAATCTACATCTCGACGGATGTTCATTATCCATCGAGTTTGATCATCCGTCGAAATAGAATAGCTTGGTAAAAATAATTACTTTTTTGGATTATTTTAAACCCGATGGATAATTGCTTTATTCTCATCCGTCGAATTGTCTACATCTTAGCCGTTAAAATTTTAAACATTATCTATCAGAATTACTTACAGTCTGTAAGTATATCATGACAGATAATTGACATAATTTTGACAGTTTATTTTACTTTTAAACGGCTATTTTGGGCAATTTTCATTGGGTCTTTAATTTTTACCTTTAATTTTTTATCCCACCTTATCTTAGAATATATAAAAGCCTAACTTCAAGTTTATTTTAGCTTTTATCTTTCTCTATTGCAATTAACTGCTCTCATCTTCCTCAAAGCAAAACCCTCTTTCTTTCCGCAACTTTCCTTGCTTAACAATGGCACCAGTAGTCAAGATCATGTCTCAGTCAGGATTCATTTATGAGAAGAACAACTTCGTGGGTCTTGTGAACAAAGAGATTCCAGCCTCTGAAGATTATCACAAAATGATGAATTTTGTGAAGGGATGCAAGCTCAACTATGCCATGCTGGAATCACCCACAATCTATCGTAAAGTTATGGAGGAGATGTGGACCACTGTTGTGTATCAAGCAACTGGAAAAACTATAACTCTCTTCATTAAAGGTAAGGAATTTTGTATTAATAATGATACTATCCAAGCATGCTTAAAAATTCCTGAAAACACTACTACTAAACCACATACAGATGTTGATTTAGTTAACTTGCTTAATTCTATTGGCTATGCACTTCCTACCACTAAATTAAGTGAAATTGGGAGACTAGGTCTTAGAAAATAGTGGAGCTTTCTGTGTGATGTAGTTACCAAGGTGTTTTATGGTAAAATAAGAAACTTTGATTCTATCAATACTGATATGCTTAACATGCTCTAAATGCTGCTTACTGATAATTACTATAATTTTAATGATGCTATTATGTTTGAGATAGGCTACAAGTTAGGGGAGATTAAAAAGAGATCTAGGCGTGTTTATTATGCTAGATTCTTTATGATTATTGCTAACCATATTTGTGAGGATCTTGTGATTGAGAACCCAACCAACAAACTGGATTGTTGGGTTCAAGAAAGAAGAATAATTGCAGATTTAAATAGAGTTGATCACCACAAGGAGGTGCCACTTGTTTATTTGTCTATCATGGAGGGCCCTCAGGTTAGTGAGGTAAATACTTCTGTCCCTACTCCTTCTACCTCTCAAGTCTCTTTTCCATTGACTGTGGCTATGGCATCTGTGTCAATGACCCAACAGATGCCTACCCAAGCCAAGAAACCACACTCTAGTGTCTCTCAAAAGATGTCAGTTTCAAAACCTACTAAAAACAAAGTGGGGAATGTGAAAGGGGGTGAGATTGGTGAGGGACAGGGTGAACATCAAAGAAGCCCTAAGAATAAGGAAGGTCAAGTGAGTGTACCCAAACCTAGCCACACCACAGTTTCCCAACAAACTGTGGTGCTTAAAAAGGAAATTAGCACATCTCTAGTTTCATCCTCCCAAAAGGATGCTACTATTGAAACAAGCTCCCAACCAGGAGCACAAGACAAAAGGGTTAGGGACACAGACTCACCCCAGACTTATATAAGAAAGAAGAAGTCTAGAAAACTTGGGGATGCACAGGGATCACACACGGTGCAAACTACAGCTAAAGACTCATTCACTGCACCTTCTCAAACTCAGTTTGATGTGGCTCCAATAAATGTGGAGTCACAGCCAAAATCTCTAACTATAAACATCTCACACACACTAGATACACAAAACTCTCCCAACAATTCTCTGGATGTGCATATGATTCACACATCAATTCCTGATTCTTCCTCTTTAACTCTGTTGGAGAAGCCAAAATTTAGTGCAAGTGAGCATCATCTTCTAGAAGATCTGTTGGCTCACTTGTCAATTCTTTCAGGAACTATTGGGACTTCTGTGCCTAAATTATCATCAATCTGCACAGAGTCCATAATAGTTTCTACTCCAAACTCTATCATTTCCTCTATTCCGATGGATATTGTTCATCCATCAGCTAGTGATTGTATCCCGACGTATGTGCCTAACAGCAGTCATCCGTCGACTATCCTAACTACTACCCTGATGGATGTTCCTCATCCGTTGGTACTCACTACACAAGCTGAATTTTAAACAATTGTTACAAGTGTAGATGAGCTAGTAGTTGTACAATCACTCATAGGACTGAGGAAAGGGAGTGAAAAGAGTGAGAGGCTGTGTTGCTCTCAGGCAAAAGGAGAGGAAACGAGAGAAAATATGCAGGCTATTTCTTCTAGCTTGGCAAACGTGAGTGAGGGGAGTTCCACCTTAGTAGGTGAAGGTGAGGGTGTGAGGGTGGTGAGCCAAGGGGAGCCCTTGATGCAATGATATAGAAAACATGAGAGAAATGTAGGTAGTAAAGTTTGGGAAGAGCCTATTGTTAGTGAGTTAATGGATGTCAATGAAGCTGACAAGAAACAGCTATTTCAGCAAGATTATAAAGTTGTCTTAGATTCTGTTTCTTTTGATACTGAGGACTCATCATGTCCCAGCTTATCAACTTATAGCTGAACAGGGCAATGAGGCAGCTGAGAGAACTTTGAATTTGGTGCACACAACTGCTTCTATACAAAGGGCCAAGGATGCAGTCAATGCCTTGTCTCCTACAACTGGTGTAGATTCTGATTCTCTCAGTGGTGAATTTGGAGACAGTGGTGGAGATGATGAAGAGGGGGAGCCCATGGATTTAGGGGGAGTAGCTGGTTCAAGCAGGAATGCAAACACTTCATCATGGATGTTTAGCAAAGAATGCAGTGAGCATCATTTCAAGTCAACCCTGATCTCTCTCATGAAACAGACCAATACAACCCTTCAAGCCTCCACAGATGCCAACACCAAAAGTCTGCTACAAGCTCATCTCAACTCCCTTCAATTACATCAAATATCAAATCTCAAACAGACTCAGGAGGTAGATGCACTCAAAGCCTCCATAGCTAATATCAAGAGGGATGTATCTGACAGACTGGAGTTTAAGCTTCCTGAAGCTATAATGAGAGATCTACATCAAAAACTCAGGAGGGAGTCTGAAACAAACTCCAAAATTGAAGCTATTAGAAGAAGGGTGATTAACTTAGAGAGTGAGCTCACTAAAATCAGAATCAATCAAGCTCATCAAACTATGCTTCTTCAATAGCTGATGGCTGCACATAACAGACCTAAAACTTCTCAACTTGATGCTAATAAAAAGGGGGAGAAAGGCTCAATTACCTCAGTTAGTCAAGGTGCTGCAAGTGAGGGGGAGACAATGCTGAAGATAAATGTCAGTAAAGTAATTGTTCCAAAACTCACCTTCACTAAGCCACTAGTGATGGACAGTATATATTTGATCAATATCAAGGCAGCTAAACTGAATGAAAAGTGGGAGGAGTTTGACAAGAAGATTGAGCAGAAATTTGGTCAAATAGAGAAACCAGACAAGATCTTTCATCACTTATCTCAAGTCAAGCAAATCTCAGTGAATGAAATGAGTCTGGGTAATATGGAAAAGGGCCCAACCTTCATGTATAAAATCTCCAAAAGCCAACTTGGTTTTGAAGCCCAAAAGAAATTATCCAAAGTCATCTGACAAGAACCCCTTGGATCTTATGTTTGAGACTCCAAGGCCATATGAAAAGAAGATGTTGGCAAGGTCCATTGCATTCTTTAAGGATCCAACTCACTATGTACTAAAGAGAAGAATTGCTAAGGTCTATAGGAATGGGAAAGAAATCTATGTGGTGGCTGGTCACCCTCAGTTTGCAGAAGCTAAGAAGGAAGAAAATGAGAGAATTAAACAAGAAAAGAAGCAAGATACGTTGGATGCTAAGAAGCTCAAATAGAAGAAAAAGCAAGCTGCTATAGTAGCCAAGATCCAAGCTGTGAAAACTGCAACTGAGATTTCTGAGAAGCAAACTGTGATAGCTGAAGCTCAGGATCAGAAAATTCACAAGGAACCTCAACAGACAAAGAAGTCAAGATACAAAGTCAGGGTCAAAAGAAGATTAGACTTCAGTGATGATGAGATGGAAGTTTACATTCCCAACCAATCTACATCTACAACTCAAACATCCAAGCCCTCAATGGTGCAGGAGGAATTTAAGGTGGATCCTACAAGGAATTATCATGGTGAGCCGATAGTTCCCAAAGATGAGCTCGTAGACTGGGATAACTTGCCTCTTCCTGAGCTCAATTTACCAATCTTCAACAAGTTAAAGAAGACAAATACAAGAGCAATCAAGAAGGTCAAGCCTGTGAGACTCAAAACCAAAACCTTAACCAAAACTCAACCAACTGTCAATAAGGGAGATCTTCTATATATCAATGACATCAAAGAATTTTTAGATATAAATCTCTACATGGATAAGCTAGAAGAAGTAAGAGCAATTAATGCTCACAGAAATCTCCCTGAAATACTGGTGTTCAAATACAAGGGTGGGAAATAGATCATATGGCCCCTTCACAGGATTCTTCAAGAGAGCTATTCTATTGTGATAAAGATCTTCTCATCTTTCAAGAAAAATTTTGAATTTAATGTGACTGCCAAGAGAATGATTCTAATGAAGAAACAAGAACTAAGGAGCAGAAAAGCCTCAGATGCACTCCCAAGGACTCTATCAATTCCCTTCACAGGAAACATAGTACACTTGAGGCCTTATCGGCTGATGGAATTCATGGATGAAAAAGGTGTTAGGAGATTCTTCAGACTGGATGACCAATTGTGCATCTCAAGCAATGAAACTCTATTTGAAATGCAAGAAAAGATGGATCTATCAAATGCTGAAGAACTTGAATTTCACAGACAACACCCAAATTAAATAGAATAAAATAACAGGAAGCCTGGGAAGAAATCAAGACAATCAGGGAGATAGATTACATCTGCTCAGACTAGAGGAGCACCTTGAAAATGATTGTGAGAACTCTTTTTACATTTTACTTTGTTCAATATTCAAATAAACTGTAGCACTTACTAGTTTTATCTACCATAATTCAATCTATACATTTAGGGTGTTTTGTTATCATCAAGTTTCTCTTAATTTATGGCTACAATTCCAGTAGACATAAATTGGGGGAGATTGTTAGGAATATGTTGTGAACTTGATGATAAGTTGAACAAAACACCTTAGTAGATTTAACTTAGTATTTTTGTAGCTCTCGGCGAATGTTCTACAATAGTCCCGACGGATGAACCTTATAGTCCCGACAGATTACCACTGAACATCCAGTGAGAGTGTAGCTTATGTAATAATAAGTGTTGTAGCACATGTCTGCAAAGAACAATGTATTAGTTGAGTAGATGTTGTAGGATTCTTTAAGTCATGTTGACTACTAGATTGATATGCAGAATAGGTTGGCTAATTGTAAATATAAGATGTCTTATAATTCTGTATAAGTGAAATAGAGTCAAGTGGCAGAAAGGCTCCCGACGGATGATCTACAAAGGCTCCCGACAGATAATCAACAAGGATTCCGACGGATGACCAACATAGTCCCGACGGATGATCATATTCAAAAGAGCAGTTGACAGTGACAACACAGTCACATGCGTCGGGTGTTTGCAAATGGAATGGGACAGCCTAATTGCAGGATTTAAAGAACAAAGAAGCATTACTATTTCCATGCAATTATGAAGATATTCAAATATGCTGGATAGTGTAATGAAGCAGCATAAAATTAGACTAGAAACAATTTTTGTTTTACTTGTTTGTCTTTTTATCATATAACTTGGTAGTATATAAACCAAGTGTAGCAAGTAGAACAAATAACTAAGAAAGCAAGCATTATTTTCAGAGAGACAGAAAAGGCTGTATATATCAAACATCTCTTTGTAATTCTGCAAGTTCACTTGTAAGCAGCTGTGTGCTATTCAAGCATCACATAGTTCTCATCTTAATATATATCTCTGGTGGATAAGTTCAAATCTACGAGAAAGTTTTAAATCCTTGTGTTTTATTTCTTTGTGTTTGATTTTAATATCTTTATTATTCCGCAACATAGAAAAATCTGCACAGTTATATTATTAAGTAAGAACAGTTTGAAAATCAGAAAAAGAAATCAGAATTACATTCAACCCCCCCTTCTATAATTCTTGTTGCATTGTTTGGGAATAACAAGAAGCTGGTGCAGAAGCAAGTTAGTATCTTCAAACTCTGAAATTAAAAGGTAGAAAAACAACTCTATTCTACAAGGATCCAAAGATTCAAGTATTTGATTCTGAAGTGAGTAGAAGTATCTTTGAGAAAGAAAATCCTGGAGTTTATCTAGAACATCTAAGGCAAATGAAGGAAGACTTCAAGAATTCCATGAAGACAGCAATACTAAAACTATTGTCATCTCTCAAGATCCATATGAAGATGATCCTTCTAACAAACCAAACAAAGGGGTAGTCATAAGGGAGGTGATTAAGGCAGATGCTGAAAGATCTCTTAGGTCAAAAGCTTTCTTAACTGCTGAAAAGAGTCATAAAGGGAAAGATAAGATAAGAGAGAAGTCAAAGCCTTTAAAGCCTAAAGTCAAAGCTATTGATAAGAAGAAATCAGTATCTAAGGCAACCAAATCATAAATATTGATAGATCCAATCTATACAGTTGCTTAATCATTTGATACTGATGAAATTGATGAAGAATAAGAGGTTAGTCAAGCTCACCAATGAAGGAAGATTCATGGAGCTGACTGGGCTCAAAAAATGAAATTAACCTCTGACATTGCTCAAGTTGATAAAGAAGAAGCTGTAATCAACCAATCACAACCTCTGATACTGCTCATGTTGTTGATTCCCCAAACCCAATTCAAGCAGAGTTATCAAATCTTGATTCAAAAAATATAGTCTCTGATAAGCCAGAACTTACTCTTAAAGAGAAGAAGAAGCTACTATGGGGAAGCAAGAAATCGGCACCTAGAAGAGATTCTTTTGAAACATTAAAGAAGATTTACAGGGGAAGTTCTCATGCTAGAATACCTGAAATCATAAGTGGATGACGAGAAAAGGGGAGATGAACGAAGAAGATGGAAGATGGTGAAGGCTCAAAGAAAAATGTCCTACCAATCCAAATCCACAAACTCAAACCTCTAAACCTACAAGCTCAAACATTCAACTACCTTTGACCTCTAAGCCTAAGCTTCTGTATAAACAAACTGCAAAAACCCTACTCAAAATACCAATCACTTCTAGCCAAACCACTCTGAAGAAAATATCAAACCTAACTTCATTTCAGCCACCAATCAAAACTCATTACAAAACTGTTAGGAGAAAGCCAAAGAAGCTACAAGTTGAAGAAAGGGCTATCTGGAATTTCTTTGATCAGACATATTTTCTACCATTAAACTGGTGCACTACAGATGATGACTACTTTCAATAATTAGCTGAAGAAATAGTCAAAGTATGGGTTGTATCTTATACAGAAGTCAGAATATATTACCAGGATGGTACCTTCATTCTACTTGGAAGTAACTTAATGGATACACTTTCAACCATATAATTCAAAAGAGTGATTAGCTTTATGAAGGATAAGGATACAATTACAAGGGCTTGGAAGGCTTTGTTGTGTGTATGGGTGAGAGAAAGGGATGAAAGAAATGAAAAATCAAGGGGTGAAAAGGAAGAAAAAGATAGAAAATATGCAGAATAAATTGCAAGATTTGAACAAAGGTCAAATGAACTCAAGGCAAAGGGAATGAGTAGAATTTCAAAAAATAGACACTTTCTTAATTTCAAACTGGATGATTGGCTCAAACCGGTAGAAGCCTCGAGAGGGACTCAAATTATTGAAGAACTCAATGTACTTATAAATCTCAAAGACCTCATCAAAAAGGTACCAGGATACGAGGATTTCACCTAGTTTTTCTATTGAACCAATGTAATTGCTCATTGTATAAATGTTGAAAATTATCAATTCTGATAATTTTTTTTGTACATTTTATTCCTTTTATTGTCTCATTGTAACTTGGGGTTAGTCTTGTTAACAGGCATGAATTTTTTATAAACAATATTCTCACAAAATGAGGGAGATTATTCTGCAAGACATGCATGTACTATAACAAGACTAAGTCACATTGATAACCCTAAGATTTAGTTGTATGATAGTCTAAATTTGTATTTTGTATTATATTACTTGAGTCTGTAAAAATGTTAAAGATCAAACTAGAGTATTTTTCTGTGAACAGTCTCAAGCCTAAGAATAAACTCTGGAAGAAGATCGACAAGATCATGCCTCAGAGAAAAGGTGAAGAAGCTTGGAGTTGAATAAATATATTTTAGGAAAAATGTTCTAAGTTAAGATATCTACAAGTCACACATCAAGTCATATAGAGAAGTCATTCGAGAACTCCAGAATGACTTATCGAGAAGTCCAAAATGGCTTATAGAGAAGTCTTAGAGATATCGACAAATCAAATGAAGATATAAAGATTGGAGATATCGACAAGTCATTTCTGCATATAAAGAACTCAGAGATATTGATAATTCAAATAAAGATATCAAGATTGGAGATATCGACAAGTCAATTTCTCATTAGAGATCTCAGAGATATCGAAAATTCAAAATGCATATAGAGATCTCGGAGATATCGACAAGTCATTTCTACATACATAGTTTTGGAGACCTCGAAAAGTCAAGTTCACTTATAGAGAACTCAGAGACCTCGACAAGCCAAGTTCACTTATAGAGAACTCAGAGACCTCGACAAGATAAGTTCACTTATAGAGAACTCAGAGACCTCGACAAGTCAAAACACTTATAGAGAACTCAGAGATCTTGATAAGCCATATTACTTATCAAGATGTTAGTTCTCTATACAACAAACTGGAGATCCCGACATGAACCTCAAGTACAGAATATAGACAAGTTAAATATTCAAGATTATCAATCAACAAACGATCTACTCACTTAGATTGAAAAGTCTACAAAAATAGCTCGAAGAGTGCAAGATCAAAGGCCAAGATTAACTAACAAAGGAAAGTCACAGACATACACGATTTGCAAAGATTCACTAAGCTATAAATGGAAAGCTTCAGAGATAACTTAAAGTAGGGTTTAGTACATCTCTTTTCATGCTGTATAAACCTGTGTTTACTAATCTATAAAGTAAACACTGGTCATTGTTTTTAGTAGTAACAAACAGATCTAGATTTTCTTGTAACGCTCTCAAGATAGAAGCTCAGTTCTTTACTTACAAAAGAACCCAGAAATTTGTAACAAGACATACTTAATTTTAATACAAAGTTAAGTGAGTTTTGAAAACACTGTGTTTGTTGTGCATGCTTTATTATTTCTGTTAAACACGATATCTCTACAAATTAATCTGCTTGTTTCACCATTCACAATAGTTCGAAAAAGGCTAAAATATCCAAAACACATTCACTTCCCCCACCCCGTGTTGTATTCAATATCTAACGGATCTTGAAAATGTATGGGGGCAGAACTCAACCAACATTTTCCCAATATTCCATTTTGTTAAAAAAAATATGCATTGATATCAAATTTTAAATTATGTTTATATGTGTATGTGATATTTTTGATAATGGTAAATTATAAAAGAGTTGAGTTTTTAAATTATAAGAGAAAAACTAATTTTTTAATAATTAAAAATTCTAACGGTTAATTTAATTTGGAAAATATATTGATATTTTATGATTATTGATATTACTAGTAAATTGTAATTGTTTCATATAATTAGCATTATATTTCTATTCAAAACTTTGTGAATGAAATATTGAACACCACACAATTGTTTAATTTGATACAAAAGTATTTCATGTTGTAAAAACTTAAATCATATTACTAATGAAGCTCGATAAAGTAATAATCAATAAAATAATAATCTCGCTAAAATTATATTTTTCTCTGGTCCCAGCATAATGTACACTCTGCATTATTACTCCCGATAAAGTAAGAAACTCGGTAAAGTAATATTTTTTCTTGGTTCCAAGCATATTAATTTATAGAGGTTTAACTGTATTTGTCATGAAAAATCATCAAATTATATTTATATAAGAGATCTGGAAAGATTAAGTAACTGATTATGTTAAAATTACTTCATATAAAACTTCTAAATTCACTCAATTATATGACTTGAGTTGTTCCTTTTTATGTTATTCAAAGAATTATGATTAAAGTATTCAAATAAATTGGTATATAAATTATTTCATAGAGATCTAAAAGGAATATAGTCTTAAACTAATATTTTTGACACTTTAAACGAATTTAGAAAATCAATATATATAATTATTAAGTTAGTATATGAAAAAAGGTTCAAATTATTCACGATCAAGACTAAACAACGATTAACATAATGCTACATTAGTCCATATATTAGAACACAACGTATATATACATCAAGCATAAAATGATAGACATGTATATATTTGTTAACTAACCACCTCCATCATGTACTTAACAACATAGTATTTATATTTTAACACGAGAGCACCGAAGTTGTAATGAAATATTATCGATTCATACGAAATAAGTTTCAATCACTTTACACCCATATAAATCGAAACTACAAGAAGTAAGATTAATATCAACAATGTTTAACTCAAAATTACAAACAACCAAAAAAATTACCATCACCAGAATCATCAAAACCTAGAAAAAGGAAACTGTAAACATTGCATTAGATACCATCACACAACAGGCTAGACAGTGATTGAGAATAAGTTATTTTCACAGGCGTATTTCATATACTTTATTTAAATTATGAGGGACTATACACTTTATTTTTAACAACACTAAAAAATATCAAAAGACAACGGCTCAGAACTGATGTCTAAAATATTCAAAATCCATGCATTCCTAGTTGTAGTAAAAAGCCCCTATTTTCACATCGGTTTTGGACTGATGTGAAAGATAATATAATACATCGTTCTAGATAAATAACCAATGTATTAGACATATTAAGACATCACTTAGTGATCGATGTGATAAATAAGAAACAATATCAATTTGCCTATACAACAACGCTTTCATAAATAAAAAAGCTGTGTTATACACACCAAGACATGAATTATTGTCTAATATAAAAAACTCAGATAACAAATAAATAAAGCAATGTAATATCATTGAAAAAATATGTGGGTGTGTTTGTGTTTTGAGAGAGTCGAGTCAGAGAAAGAAGAAGATAAAATAGAATTGAGAGAAAGAGAGAGGGAGAGATGGATGAGAACTGGGAAATATCATCGAAGAGAATAAAACCTGATGTCGGCAAAAGTGATTTCTAAGAAAAAAAATTAGTTTTTTTTAAAAATGATGATTATAAGTTCATTATACATCAGTACATGATGATGTCTAAGATGACCATATACATCAATTAATTTGCTAGAAAATTGATGTCTAAGAGCTAAATAGACATCAGTCGTAGGAAATTATTTGATGACATACAACATGTTATACATCACTTTCAAAGAAAGAAACTATGTGTATATGAAAAATCATTTAGTGTGTTATATATTTTCTAGAATATATTACAAGTAATTCATTTATGAAATTAATTACATCGAACATATTTTATAAAAATTATAGCATAGACATCCTAATTGAAGATATAACCAAAGTGTATTTAAGTACACATATCAGTTTCTGGCCTAGAAAAATTTGCCATCATCGGCATCGTCAAAGCCTTGTAAAAGAAAATTGTAAAATGGCATGATATACCATCACTCATCAGGATACACAATGACTGAGAATAAATTGCTTTCACTTATATATTTCGTATACTTTATTTAAATTATTAGGGACTATACACTTTATTTTTTAACGGCTCGGAAATAATGCCTAAAATATTCAAAACCAATATCTATATGGGTGTAGTAAAAGGTATTTATTTATCACATCAGTTTTGGATCAATGCAAACATCAATTTTGGACCGATGTGAAAGACAATGTAATACGTTATTTCTAGAAAAATATACTAAGATATCATTTAGAAACCAATGTGAAAAACAAGAAACAATGTTAACTGACTTATACAATAACGCTTCTGTAATACATCAGTTATTGTCTGATGTAAAAAACTCAGATTGCCAATAAATAAATTAATATAATTTCGTAAAAATATATGTGGGTGGTTTGTGTTTTGAGAGGGTCAAGAGAAAGAAAGAAGATGATAAAAGAAATTTGAGAGAGAGAGAAAGAGAGACAAAAGAGACTCAAGAAAATATCAGGGAACATTGCTAGATAATGACTCGTGCTTCGCACGGGTTATTATGCTAGGTTTTTAAAAGGACTAGATCAATGCTTTTTTTAACAACAGTGTTGGGTAATGAATACAATATAGAGGGGGTGAATGTGTTTTCAAGATTTTAATGTCATTTTGAACTTTTAATAATGGTAAACAAAGTAGTCTATGTTATAGAGATAATGTGTTTTAATAGAATAATTAAAACATGCATATGAACACAATTATTTTCAAAACTCACTTAATTTTATATTAAAATCAAGCTAGTGTTTGCTACAAATTTCTGGGTTCTTAGTATGTTAAGAACTCAGCTTCTCTCTTGAGAGTTACAAGAAATTTTAGATCTATTTGTTACAACTAAAATAAAGCATCCAGTGTTTACTTTATAGAATAATAAACACCGGTTTTACACAGCATGCAACAGCATGTACTAAACCCTACTTTTGGATAACCAAATCTTTCTATTTCTGGCTTAGTGTATCTTTGCTAATCTTGCACACCTGTGACTTTACTTTCCTAGTTAATCTTGGCCTTTGATCTTGTACTCTTCAATCTGCTTTTGTAGACTTTTCAAATCAGTGATTGATTTGTTTGTTGATTGTTAATCTTGGATATTAAACTGATCTGCATTCTGTACTTAAACTTTTATATTGAGATCTTCAGTTAGTCATGTAGAGAACTAGACATCTCGATAAGTATAATGACTTATCGAGATCTCTAATTAATCTAGTTGTTTTGACTTATCGAAGTCTCTGAGTTCTCTATAGGAGAATTCGGCTTATCGAGATCTCTCATCTTCATGTCTTCACTTTGGCTTATCGATGTCTCTGAGTTCTCTAGAGACAAATAGACTTATCGATATCTCAGAGATCTCTAGTGATATTTTGACTTATCGATATCTCAGAGATTTCTAATGATATTTTGACTGGTCGATATCTCAGAGTTCTCTAGTGAAGAAATGACTCGTCGATATCTCCAATCTTCGTGTCTGTAATTTGGCTTGTCGATATCTCTGAGTTCTCTAGTAGCTTTTATTGACTTCTCGATAAGTCATTCTGTAGTTCTCGAATGACTTCTCTATAACACATAATCAGTGACTTGTAGACTTCTTGACTTAAAAATGTTTTTCACAAAACAGATTTATTCAACTTCAAGCTTCTTCACACTTTCTCTTAGGCATGATCTTCGTGATCTTCTTCCAGATCTTAGGCTTGAAACTGTTTACAGAAAAATACTCCAGTCTAATCTATTTTCATTTTTACAGACTTAAATGTTATAATACAAAATACAAATTTAGATTACAATATAACTTACTTAGGGTTGTCGAATTGACTTAGTCTTGTTATAGTACAGGCATGTCTTGCACAAAAATCTCCCCCAATTTATGAGAAGATTGCTTATCACAAAGTAATGCATGTTAATAAGACTAACCCCAAGCTACAATGGACAGATAGATTTTTCATAAATATTGACGCAAACATTACATTCGTACGTTAGTGATTTCTTGAGTTTAATAAATACATACATCAGACAAATATTGTGTCTCCTGTTTCTTCTCTAATGAGGTCTGTAATAACCCCAAAAATTTTGGACTTTTTGAAACCCTGATGAATAGTAACTTTTGCTGATGATGCTGATTAAGGAAAATTATCAGACCGCGATATATAGGAGTACTGTTATGGAAATTCTAATATCGTATTAGTATTCCACAAAGTAAATGAGTTATGTAAAGGTCGATAGAATTCGAATTCGAACACTTTGATTTTTCCCGAAAATCCACCAGATACCGAAAGAAATGAGTATAAGATAACATGATTAAAAGGATTTAAATTCAAGGATTATAAGAGAGGAACATAAAAGGAATATAAAATATTGAGAAAGGTTTAGGGGAACCCAAGTAATAAGATCTCGGATATGATCTCTCAAACGAAGAACAAGAACGAAAGTTAAGCGAACCGTAAAACAAATAAGTGACCAAGAGACAAGCTTGTACAAGAAGCCAAGGATTGTGACATCATCAAACCACAAGACAAAGACATGTGGAAAATGGATGACATAAGAAAGGTGACATAAGCATGAAAAGTGAGTTTGTTTTGTTGGTTGATTTGTAGCCAAACATTATTTACCATGGTAAATTCTAAATTAACCAAGCTAACAAAACACCACACAAATACACCAAGCAAGCAAACAATTCATTTTCTCTCTTTTCTTCATGAAGCTCTCGGCTTCTTTCTTAGCAAAAGGGAAGTCCAAGCTCCTCCACTTGCTAATTTACAAGGTAATTATCCTAGCTTCTCCTAGTTAAGTTACCTACTTCCTAGGAATCTTAGCTTCAAAATCCTTTCCTAGCATTTCCTATAAATCATTCAAGAAGATGGTGAATAGTACCTTCTTGAAATTAATTTTGTGTTCTTGATTTCTTTGGAAAGATCAAGCTAGTAGGAGGATAGATCAAGGCTCCCTAAGGCTTCCAAGCAACTTATCATTCACCAAGGAAGGTAAAACCTCATACCCTAAGCTTTACTTTGAATGTTTAGGAGTGGTTTTGATTGTTATAGTATATAAGAAGCATGGTGCTTGTGTGTTTCAAGTTTGGTTGGGTTTGTAGTGATTTGGATGATTGAATCTTGTTTATTAGTTAATGAACCTTAGTATGGTTAGTAGCACTTGTTTGAGATTGAATGGATAGGGAAAATCATGAGGTTATGGACTGATGTAGGGAGGGTTGGATGGATTTTGGTTGTAATGTTGGTTGTAAGTTGGTTTGTGATTGATTTGGAGTTGTATAAACTTTGGTAATCGCGTAAACATGGCTGTCGTAATGCCCGATTTACCTTAGACTGTTTTTGTTCCTAATTTCAGGACCCGTGAACTCACTGTTAAATTCTGACCATTGCCATGTTTATATAGTTCATGTTATGAGCTTCGTTTTGATATGTGGTTTGCTTGAATCCGATGTACGGTTTAGGAGAAACGACCGTTTTAAGTAAACGGCGTTTCGCGAACGAACCATTACCCCTCGCCTTACTTTGAAACCTAGGTTAAGGCCCTTAAATGACTAATTGGAGTATGAAACAATTATGTAAAGTGTATTAGGCAGTTGGTAGGGTACTCGCGAAAGAATCGCCTTAAAATTCTTAATGGTTAACTTATTAAAAATGGTGGAGCTGAGGGTACTCGAACGACTTATGTGATTCATTAAGCGTAGAAGTGACCATTAGCGAACATTAAGGTTCAATTGGTTAAAGTCTAGTTTCTTAAGCGATCGGGGTTTAATTCTGAATTATGTTGTTGTTCATAGGTTATCGGACCCACTCTAAGTTTAAGTCTATCCGGGAACACTCAGGCAAGTTTTCTACCCGTATAACTGTTGTTGTGATGTATATATGTATATGCATTATCTTGTGATAAGTGCATGATTATTATTAGCAAAGTCTTGCGATATATTGGAGCATGTGATATGATATTTATATGCCTGCTTGTTTCGTAATCTTGATATCTAATTGTTGATTCAAATGCTTATAAGTTGCATAATACCAATTCTAGAGATAAGCAGTAGTTGCGTATACCCTTAGTATAGGGGACCCAAATGTGAACATTTTCTAAATCGGGAGTCGATGTTCCCTAGTATAATATATATATATATATATATATATATATATTTCTATATATATAGATATATAGTTTTCAAAACTATTAATCAAATAAGGTTTATTCGATAACTTTATTTTAATTAATGAATATTCTTTTGAATATTCATTCGAGGACCTATGACTCCGCTTATTTTATTTAATGAATATTATTTTGAATATTCATTCGAGAAATTATGACTCCGCTTCTTTTATTAAATAATATTCTTTATTTTATTAAATAATAATGTTTCGATAATCAAACTTATTTTCGATTATTCAAATAAAGATCGTACTTTCGTATAAGTATATCTTTGGTTATTTATTATTCATTTCAAGTATGAGTTTTAAAACTTTTACTTCAATTATTTTTATAAAGAATATCCTTATGGGAATATTATTAAATAATAATATTCAGATAATTTCTAACATATCGGGACTGATTTATTTCATTAAATCAGCATTACTCCAAATATTTTTAAAAATGTTTTCGAGTCTTCAAAATGATTTTAAAAGTTAGAGCGGATCCCAAAACTCGTTTTCAAATTTAATATCTTCCTTTCGAAGGGGATTTAAATACTCGCTTAAAAATTGAGGGATCCGGCTCTGTGGTGTATTTTATATTCGCAACGAGATTGTTGTTTTGATAAATGAATTGATTACTTACTCAACATTGGGGAAGTAAGTCCATCTAATTGAGTCGGCATAAGCGACAGGCCAGGGTACGGTCTATCAAAGTGTAAGTGGCTGGGTGCCAGTCCATCAACGCGTAAGAGGCCGGGTGGCGGTCCAGCACAAGGTCCTAATACGGCCAGGGTGATGACCGGTGGGGGATTCATCCATCTACTAGTAGAAAAGGTTACTTATTGGTATCTTTGCCTGATCAGCAAGATATCGGGTTTATGCCAAGGTTTTCTCCTTTCCAAATTCATTGGATATTGCAACTCTGTTTATAATTTTCATAACAGAGGTTTTCAAGGAGTGTATGAAATGTATATATATAGGTGTATATATATATCGGGACTTAATGAAGTATCTCGTAACTTCATTATTTATAATGATATTTCAAAGATTGAATCTATTCAAGTCTTTTCTTGTAGTCTCATCTATGTGATGAACTTTTAAAACTGTTGATACCTTGAACGGTGGTAGTTCAAGTAGTATCCGGAAAAGATATAAGTATATTGGAGTATCTTACAACTTCATCTTTTCAACTTTTATCTGGTTAATGATTATCTTATGCATGACAAAGATTTTCACAAAAACGTTGAGACAAGGTTAGATATATGAGATCACCTTGCAACGATATTTTTATACAGTTATAAACTAGAACTCTGTGTATATTATGTATGGAAGAGGACTTCCAAGATTTTGAAAAGTATATATACATATATACTGAATATTTTGTGACTTGGTCACGTTAAGATATCAAAATTGGTTCATTTTTACTTGACCAAGACTTTCATGAGTACTATGAGAATGCTCATATATTGTTAATTATTATACATATTATTTCGGTGGGCTTGTTGCTCACCCTTGCTTTCTTCTTTCATCACAGAATAACAGATAGACAAGATGAACAGGACCAAGCTCCCAATTTGTGAGTGGATAGGAAACGTTCTGCAGTTTCCTGTAGGCGTTGATCCCTTGTAGCTGAGGTAGGAACTACCAATAGGCTAGGCTTTCAACTTTTGATGTACCAGACTTATGTATACTTATGAATTGTAATAATGGCAAAGAATATGTAAATTTATTCAGAAACCCTTTTAAGGTGTAATGGTTTATAATTGTGGAACAAAATGACTTGTATTATTTTTGGGTATTCATCTCTGAGACTATAACTTGTGGTGTGTGTGTATATTGTGGGGTCACAGTACGCATTAGTTGGTTGATTATTAAGATTAAGTATTATTAAGGGAAATGGAACTCGTGACAACCTGGATCCCCGACCCCGGATTTGGGGGTGTTACAAGGTCCATTAAGTATACAAGAATTTCTAGTTCCTCAATTATCGGTGTCCCTCTGAGAGATTCCACAAGTTTGAGTCTGTCAGGTTTTGAATAGCCACTCAATAAATCAATCCTAAATTTTGAGAATGTGCCTGCTTTGACATTTAGAAATCTTCCATCCATGGAAATTTTGCTCATCCCTTTTGCTTTGAGATCTTCAAATCTTTGAATGTATATTTCAATTTCCTTATCATACTTCCTCTTCCTCTCCTCATATTCAGCCTTGTTTCTTGCTATTCTTTCCTCTCTTAGTATCAACCATTCAGCTAAAACAGATCTTCATGCCCTGGTTGCAGTATTCTTATTCTACAGTAAGCTTATCACTCTCTTGATTTCTGTGGGTGAAAAGGTGTCCATTAAGTTGCTGCCAAGAAATGTGAAGGACCATCTTCATAGTAGATTCTTACTTCCCTTAGTGTTACAACCCAAACTCTGACTATTTTCTCAGCTAGTTGTTGAAAGTAGTCTTCATCTGAGATGCACCAGTTTCGAGGTAGAAAATCACTTTTCTTGTAATAATTCCAGATGGCCCTCTCAGTAACTTTCTCTTTCTTAGGTTTCCTCCCAACAGGCTTGTAGTGAACCTTAAGTGATGGCTTGACAGAAGGTAGGTTTGATTTTTCTTGAGAAATGTTTGGCTTGAGGTGATTGGTATTATCAGAAAGGTGTTAGCAGTTTGCTTGTACAAGTATTTAGGCTTTGAGGTTTAAGGTGGTTTGACATTTAAGTTTTTTGGCTGTTAGGTCACAGAACACTGTAGAAGGGGGTTGAATACAGTGTTACTACAATCAAATAAATTTTGAACACAAGTAACAGTAAACAGATATATTCAATATGATAAACTCTATTATAATGGAACTGTTCTCTCTCAGTGATGAACAAATATCACTAAGAGCTGCTAGGTTACAATGTATAATCTTCTCGATAATGATAACACATATAGTGTAAACCCTAAGTCTGTGTTTATATAGTACACAGTTACAAGATAACTTCTAATTGACATAGAATATAATTTTGTCTCCTAAAATATATCAATTAGATATCTTCTACAAGTCTTCCAGTCTTCTAACTCTTTTCATGCATATCTTCTTTTGTTTTAGTCTCGATCTTCTACTTTAAATCAGCTTCCTTTCTTATATGAAAGTCTTCCCACACTTAAGTTCTGATATGACCTTAAGTTCAGATATTAAGTTCTGACTTCCAGTAAAACCTGATTTCAGTAAGTCCTGATTTGTCCTGTTGTTAAGTTCTGAAAACTAAACACAAATCATATTAGACATGACATCTCAAATATATCTAACAATCTCCCCCAACTTGTAAATTATGCAAAATATACAAGTTAATAGATTTGATGATGTCAAAAATATTTAAGTACAAATGCAATAAGAGTTTAACTAGATAACTAACAACAACTTACAGTCCTTGTAGCTTTTACCAATCTCACTGAGTCAATCTAAATCCATAATGATTCTTGACAAAGCTTGATATCAGCTTTTCTTCTTTAATCCTTAGGACTTGAGAGAGTGTAGTCTTGACTTGCTTCATCTCTTCATTCTGACTTCCAATCTGGTAGATTGCAGTCCTTAAAGCAGAGATATGGTTTCTTTCTAAACCATCATTCAGTCTTATTACCCTAGGATGAGAAGAATCTTCATTGTAGCATAGACATTTCTCATTCAGTAATACTTCAAGCTTAGCAGAATCCTTCTTCATTGGAGTTTCACTTCCATCATCTTCAACAATATTAGGAACGAATTCTGTAACTCTTGAACCATAAATTCTTGCTTTATCTCTGATGGTCTTCAATATGAAATTTGACCATCTCCTGGTAATATCAGACTTTACCTCTAAAAGGTAATGAAAGAATTGAAGTTCTTTCAGCGATTTGTTTAACACATCTGATTCTGACATTTGATATGTCCTTCCATCTTCAAGAAATAAAATCAGATTTTCCTTGACATTGTGCTTGTTATGAGCATCCAGTACCACTTGAACAGAGATAATCTTATCAAGGTGTTTCTGTGTAACATCTTCAAGAGGTCTGTCAGTCAATAGAAATGGATCTCTGGTAGCAACTTCAACTCTTATTTTAATCTTAGCTTCATCAGAACCTAGTCCAGCCCTGTCTCTTGGTTCTCTAGCATTTAACCCAATAGTCATGAAAGTAGACAGTAATTGACTTTTTTTTGGATCTGATGGTTTGACATTTTTCCACAAAAGTTTTTTTTATCAGCTACTTCCATTTTGTCTAAATCAACTTGAGTACTGCCAGAGGTTGATGTCTTGATGACTTTATCAGAACTTGTTGTTTCTGCTGTAGCTTGCTATTCTTGACTCTGAACAACTCGAGCCTTGTCAGAGGTTGTCTTTAATTCTTCAGAAATCTTCCTTTTCTTCAGAGTTTGAACATCTTCATCTTCAGCAAGAGTGTCATCAGTAACTTGAACCATTTTGCACACTGGCTTTATCAGGATTTGAGGAATTTTCATCTCCAGTGGCTTGGTTGGTTCATCAACATTTCCTTTCCCTTTGTCTTTGGGATCAATCTCATATTGTGATCTTGTTTTGGGCTTTGATGCCTCGATATTTGACTTCTCCTTGATCATAATGCCTTTTACCTTAGGCCTTGGAGGTTTCTTTGCAGCAAAAGCTTTTGGCTTAAGATTTTTCTTTTTAGCTTTAAATCTAGCTTCTTCCTCCTTGAGATTTTCTAAATCTATTCCTGGATTATGCTTCAAAAATAATCTTCTAGCAATTTCCTCATCAAGTGTCTGAATCTTGGGATCCTTGTAGTAGACAGTAGTCTGCTTTCCCTTGAGCTTCAGAGTTTGCATAAACCTTTGAGAATCTTGACTTCCACCTTGTATCAGAACATCAGGCTTTCTCATCAGATTTTTCTCATCAGAACTTGATATCAGATTTTGATTTTCAGCAGCTTCAGAACTTGTCTTCTTTTGAGTAGAAGATTTGCTTGCTTCAGTAATTAGTTTCCTTGAAGAAATCTTGCTGCTCTGCCCTTTACTTTGAACTTGACCTCTACCCTTGCTAGGGTTTCCCTGGTCATCAGTTGCATCATCTTTCTTCTTCAGTATTTGATCATTAGAGCATTTGGACTTAACTATCTTCTCCCCCTTTTTGGCATCATCTGATAATAGGAGTGAGAGAAGAAGTTCTACTGAAGATTGAATATCATTTAATTGAGCCTGTTGAGAAGTTTGATTAGCCAGGACCTCAGAGATTTGGGCCTGTTGCTTCTCTTGAGCTTTCTCAATTGCTTCTACATTTTCAGAAATAGGTCTAAAAAACCTTTTTTGTCAAGCTTGGTCTCCATATCTAGCTTTTCAGCTTTTTCAAGAAGCTTATCAACCTTTTCTTGTGTTTGTGAGTGTAGACCTTGAAGGTTCTTGATAGATAGAGCAGTGATCTTGAGCTGTGTCTTGACATCAGAATTTATCACAAGCTCATCAGCTTTAGCAATGTGCTCTATCAAAACTTTAGAGCTAGGAATGAAATCAGTTTCATTCCACTTCTTGGTCCACTCTACTCCCCTATGAGTTTCATCCCAAGGTACATGAGCATGCTGTTTAACAAATTTCTTGACCAATGCTTCTTTTTCAAGTACAGGAGCTGGAGTATGTACTAAGACACTATCTCCAGAGCCTGATGAAGACTCATTATCCTCTGATAACACAACAGTGTGTGAGGCTATAGGAGTTTCTGCTTTATCTTCATCTAAATTCCGATCTTCAGGTTCTTGATCCAGAATTGGTGTAGATGGTATCTCAGCATCAGCATTTAAGATTGGAGAATTAGTAGGAGATGCCTGAGCTGCTGTAGGTGGAGCTTCCAGATAAAGAACATTTGGTATATTCAGATTGTGAATATCTATTTAAGAATTTGTAGCTTGTTTTTCAGCATCATCTGTAGCTTTAATAGGAGAGATAGGAGGTGTTGGCACAATCTCTTGAGCTTGAGTAGAGGATGGCAGAACTTTAATTACAACAGGTTCCGATGAGATCATAGATTCCTGATTCCCTTCCTCAGGTACAGTTGTATCCTCGGATGTAGGCTTAGCATTATACCTCTTTGCCCTCATTTTCTTCAATCTCCTTTCCAATGAAGGAGTTGCTTTAGCAGCATCAGAACTTATAGTTCTCTTTCTTTTCAAGGAATCAGAATCTTGAGCTGCAGTTTCTTTCTGAGAAGTGACATTCTCAGCTTCAACTTCTTTCTAAAAAATCATATTTTCAGTTTCAACAGTCACAGGTTCTGATGCATGAACCTGTACTGGCTCCTCTTCACTATCAGATTCATCCCTGAGAATCATTTTCTTTCTCTTTTGTGGAGGTTGAGGAATAGACTTTGTCCTCTTAGATTTAGAAGATGAAGGTCTGATTGTATGTGCTGATGGTTGAGGTTGAGATGACTGTGTTGGTTTGAAATATGTCCTGATGGTAGGTTGCGGTTGTGGTTGAGAAGTGGTTGGTCGTGCAGTGGTTGGAGGTTCTGATGGAAGTTGGGATGGTCGGACATCAGGATAGAGAGCAGTGTATGTGGATGGGTCAGAGTTTACCAAAAACTGTTTGACAAATTGTGGGATTTGGAGGGGTCTCAAAATAGTTTTCTTATTATCAGCAGATAATAAGTCAGTAAATGCTCTCTTTGCTAGCTTAAATGGTTCAATTAAATCACTAGCTAACTGGGGTGCATCAGAACAACAAGAACTATAAATAAGCTGACAAAATCTAGCAAAATATACAGTGTTTCTATCTTCTGTCATTATATCCCCAATAAAGCCTAAAACAACATTTGCATAATCAAAATGAGTTTGATTTATGAGAGCATACCCGATTTATTGACTGAGAATTGGGGTTGCATCAAAATTTGAACACTTATTTGCAAAAGTCTTGGTGATGCAGTCGAAGAAGAAATTCCATTCCCTCCTTATGTGGGGTCTCTTCAACTATCCCAGCTTCGCCAGAGTCTTTTCATAGCCCAGATTGGCCATTAGCTGTTGAAGAACTGGCTCTTCAACTGTTGAATATGTGCAGTTCTCTGGCAGATAGAGTGTTAGGTCACACACATTGTAAAAGGGGGTTGAATACAGTGTTTATCACAATCAAATCGAATATAAGAATACAGAAAACATATTTTATTTTATACAGTAAACTCTGTTATAAAATGGAACTGTCCTCTCTCAGTGATAAATAACTTATCACAAGAGCTGCTAGGGTTACAATAAATAATAACTTCGATTATGATAACATTTATAGTGTAAACCCTATGTCTGTGTTTGTATACTACAGTTACAAGATAATCTTCTAATTGATATGGAATATAATTATGCTTCCTAAAATATATCAACTAGTTATCTTTTCTTCCAAGTATTCTATTCTTCATAGAATTCCTTCTTCATGCATATCTCTTCTTGCGTTTGTCTTGATCTTCTTTCCTTTCAATCAGCCGCCTTCCTTATCTGAAAGTCTCCTTAAGTCCTGATATTATCTCTTGATAAATATCTCCTGATAACTTAAGTTCTGACAACTTAAGTTCTGACTTCAGTATAAGTGCTGATTTCCAGTTAAGTACTGATTTGTTCTGTTAAGTAAGATCTGAAAACTAAACACAAATCATATTAATCATGACATTATCAAATATATCTAACAATCTCCCCCAACTTGTAAATTAGCATAATATACAAGTTTAACAGATATTTGATGATGTCAAAAACATTAAGTACAAATGCATGAGAATCTAACTAGATAACTACAACTTATAGTCCTTAAAGCTTTACCATCTTTAACTTCTGATAACAGCTTAAGTCTGTATACACATCAGAATTTATGTAGTTGTAGATCTTTGACTTGGCTTCAATTACTGATCTCTTTGATATCAGGAGTTGTTCTGAGATAATTCCTTAAAAGACTTCTCTCAGCATATTCAAGTTCATTGACCATCCTTCTTTTAGCATTCTTTAATTCAACTGTATCTTCACCAATTTGAAAGATAGCAGCCCTGAGATCATTTATTCTAGCTTTTCTTATGTCCTGATCTAGTCTGATCAAATATGCCTTGTCAGACTCAAGATTGAATTCCACATCCTTATAACCCAGAAAGGTAGTTATAATCTTAGCATAGTTAGGCTTCATCTTGACAATATCACCCTTGTGATCTCTGTACTTGGGACAGTATGTGCTGTCAGACTTTACAGAGTAAAGCTTCTTCTGTCTCTGAATTTGAGTCTTCAAATAATTTGCAGCACTATCTGTTAATCTGTTCTTCACTTGAAGTAGGAATAGAACATGTTCTAGTTCCTCAAAATACTTCAGTGGTATAGCATTCTACCTAATATGGTATACCCTTCCATCTGTCATAAAATATAACAAAATGTGTTCTTTCAAAAATGTATGGTAAACCATCTGTACAGATTCAAGCTGATTCAATCTTTCAAGAGTTGCTCCAACACCTGGTTCACTTAAAGAAGTTGGATCATTGGTTGTGTTATGTATTCTTCTTTCATCAGCACTACCCAATCCAGATTTATCTCTTGCTTCTTTTCCTGTAACCACTCTTGCTTCAAAACCACTTGTTGCAGTCTTCAAAGGTTGAGTCTGTTTAGCTTTGGTGAATCCTGGTAGGAGTAACTTTGAGGGTTTAACATGAGAAATATCAGAGGTTTCCTTTAACTTATCTTCTGATATCAAGCCAACTTGAGCTATGTCAGAGGTTGCTTGCTTCAGTGTCATATCAGAACTTACTACATCTTGACTCTGAACAACTTGAGCCATGTCAGAGGTTGTTTGAGAAATCTTCTTTAAAATCAGAGTAAGATTAGCATCTTCATCAGATATTTCTTCATCCATAGCAGGCACATAAACCTTTATAGGTTCACCAACTTTTTCTTTGCCCTTGGACCTTGGATCTATCTCCACTTGTGATTTGGCTTTAGTTGCCTCAGGATTTGTCCTTTCTTTTATCACAATGCCTTTAGCCTTAGGAAGTTGAAGTTTCTTTTCAACAACAGAAGCTTCAGATTTGGAGTTGACTTTTTCTAACTTAAGTCTAGCTTCTTCTTCCTTTAGACTCTCAAAGTCCA
Organism: Apium graveolens; assembly: GCF_009905375.1. Lineage (NCBI taxonomy): Eukaryota > Viridiplantae > Streptophyta > Magnoliopsida > Apiales > Apiaceae > Apium > Apium graveolens. The sequence continues at coordinate 108,487,080 of NC_133656.1, forward strand.
TTCCTGGATTTTTTTTCAGAAATAACTGTCTTGAAATTTCCTCATCAAGTTCCAGATATTCATCAGAACTTATCCTTTTACCAGTATCAGAACTTATTCTTCTCCCAGTATCAGAACTTGTTCTTTGACTTGTAGTTCCAGCTTTGCTTGATGAAAAACCTTTACTTTGACCATGACCTCCACCCATTCCAGAGTTTTCCTGGTCATCTTTTTCATCATCCTTTCCCTTCAGTGTCTTAACATTTTTGCATTTGGACTTAATTACTTTCTCCCCCTTTTTGGCATCAGCAGGTAAAAGAAGAGAGAGAAGTAATTCCACTGAGGATTGGATTTCATTGAGTTGAGATTGCTGAGAAGCTTGATTCTTCAAAATTTCATCAATCTGAGCCTGTTGCTTCTCCTGGGTTTGCTCAATGTACTCAATTTTGTCAAAAGTAGGTTTGAAAAACCTTTTCTTGTCCAGCTTGGCAACCATATCTTGCTGATTTAAGGATTCTTGAATCTTGTCTACCTTGGCCTGAGTTATAGATTGTTGACCTTGAAGGTGTCTTGTACTGAGTGCAGTAACCCTGAGCTGTGTCTTGAAATCATCATTGACTAGCATCTCATCAGCTTTTGCCAAGTGCTCAGCAAGTATGTTTAAAGTAGGAACAAAATCAACTTTGTTCCATTCCTTAGTACACTCCTGTCCTCTAGGAGTTTCACTCCAAGGTATTGGTGCATCTCCTCTAACAAACTTCTTGATTAATTCAGCTTTGATTGGAGCTTGTTGAGGTGCATGTCCAGATGGACCAGCTGCATCAGCATCTACAGTGGCAGCAACTACACCAGTAACTTCATCATTATCAGCATCAGAACTTACAGAGTCAGCTTCCTTTGATAAAAGAACAGTATGAGAGGCTATTGAGGCTTCAACATCATCCTCTAAGTGCTGATCTCCAACTAAATTATGATCAACATCCATATTCTGATGCTCACCTAAAATCTAATCTTCAGTATCTAGATGCAGAGAAGGTGTTGTAGGCAATTCTGGATTAAAATCAGCATCAAGAATTGGTGTTATTGGTGGAGTGATCTGAGTTGGTGGAGCTTCTAAGTACAAAACCTTAGGTACAATCAGATTATGAATATCAATCTTAGCACTTGTACCTGGGTCATCAGTATGTACTTGTTCAATTACAGGAGACACAGGAGGTGTAGGCATTTGCTCTGAAATATTCCCTTGTTCTTGAATAGGATATTTTTGAGCTGATTCAGCAGTAGGAAGTAATTCAATTACTATAGGTTCTGTTGGGATCAGAGATTCCTGACCCCCTTCCTTAGCTGCTTCTTCCAGAGTTTCTTCAGAGTGTGATGATACACTGACAGCCCTCCTGGCTCTTTGCTTATTAAGTCTCTTTGCAGAACTATAGACTTTGGGAGCTTCATCATCAGAATTTAGCTTTCTAAGCTTTAGTAGGGGCCTAGAACTCCCAATTTCAGTATGCTTCTGAGAAGAGACCTTCTCAGCTTCTACAACAACAGGTTCTGATATTGGAACCTGTTCCTCACTGTCTGACTCATCTCTCAGAACAATCCTTCTTCTCTTCTGTTGTGTCTGAGGTACAGACTTTGTCCTCTTAGGTTTTGAAGATGAAGGCCTCACAGGATGTGTTGATGGTGAAGGTTGAGATGTCTGTGATGGTTTGAAATATGTCCTAATGGAGGGTTGAGTAGGTTGAGGTTGACAAGTTTGAGGTGTAGTTGTGGTATGTTCTGATGGCTGTTGTGGTGGTTGGGATGTGCTGGTGGGTTGAACATCAAGGTAAACAGATGTGTAGGTTTGAGGATCAGCATTTACCAGGATCTGTTTTACAGACTGAGGTATCTGTAAGGGTCTAACTACTTTTTTCTTATTGTCAGCATTTAACAAATCATTAAAAGCCCTTTTTGCAAGCTTAAAGGGTGGAATTAAATCAGTGGTAGGTTGGGGTTCATCAGCACAACAAAAATTATATATAAGCTAACATAATCTAGCAAAGTATACTACATTCCTATCCCCTATGAAACCTAGCACAGAACTTGCAAAATCAAAGTGAGTTTGATGAATAAGAGCATACTTGTAACACCCCCAAATCTGGGGTCGGGGATTCGGGTTGTCACGAGTTCCATTTCCCTTATCAATACTTAATCTTAATAGTCAACCAACTACTGCGTACTGTGACCCCACAATATACACACACACCACAAGTTATAGTCTAAGAGATGAATACCAAAAATAACACAAGTCATTTTATTCCACAATTATAAACCATTTCACCATAAAAAAGGGTTTTTGAATAAATTTACATTTCCTTGCCATTATTACAATTCATAAATATACATAAGTCTGGTACAACAAAAGTTGAAAGCCTAGCCTATTGGTAATTTCTACCTCAGCTACAGCGGCATCAACGCCTACAGGAAACTGCGGAACGTTTCCTATCCTCTCACAAATTGGGAGCTTAGTCATGTTCATCTTGTCTATCTGTTGTTGTGTGATGAAAGAAAAAAGCAAGGGTGAGCAACAAGCCCACCGAAATAATGTGTATAATAATTAACAATATATGAGCATTCTCATAGTACTCATGAAAGTCTTGGTCAAAAAGTAATGAACCAAGTTTGTTATTTTAATGCGACCAAGTCGCAAAATATTCAGTATATATGTATATATATACTTTTCAAAATCTTGGAAGTCCTCTTCCATGCATAATATACATAGAGTTCCAGTTTATAACTGTATAAAAATATCGTTGCAAGGTGATCTCATATATCTAACCTTGTCTCAACATTTTTGTGAAAATCTTTGTCATGCATAAGATAACCATTAACCAGATATAAGTTGAAAAGATGAAGTTACAAGATACTCCAATATACTTATATCTTTTCCGAATACTACTTGAACTACCACCGTTCAAGTTATAATTAGTTTCAAAAGTTCATCACATAGATGAGACTACAAGACAAGATTTGAATAGATTCAACCTTTGAATATCATTATAAATGATGAAGTTACGAGATACTTCATTAAGTCCCGATATATATATACACCTATATATATACATTTCATACACTCCTTGGAAACCTCTGTTATGAAAATTATAAACAGAGTTGCAATATCCAATGAATTTGGAAAGGAGAAAACCTTGGCATAAACCTGATATCTTGCTGATCAGACAGAGATACCAATAAGTAACCTTTTCTACTAGTAGATGGACGAATTCCCCACTGGTCATCACCCTGGCCGCAATAGGACCTTATGCTGGACTGCCACTCAGCCACTTACGCATTTGATGGACTCCCACTGAGCCACTTACACTTTCATGGACGCCCACTGAGCCCATGTTGCTTATGCCGACTCAATAGATGGACTTACTTCCCGAACGTTGGGTAAGTAATCAATTCATTTATCAAAACAGCAACCTAGTTGCGAATATAAAATACACCACAGAGCCGGATCCCTCAGGTTTTGAGCGAGTATTTAAATCCCCTTTAAAAGGAAGATCTTAAATATAAAAATGAGTTTTGGGATCCGCTCTAACTTTTAAAATCATTTTGAAGACTCGAAAACATTTTTAAGAATATTTGGAGTAATGCTGATTTAATGAAATAAATCAGTCCCAATATATTAGAAAATATCTGAATATTATTATTTAAATAATATTCCCATAAAGAATAATCTTTATAAAAATAATTGAAGTAGAAGTTTTAAAACTTATACTTGAAATGAATATTAAATAACCAAAGATATACTTATACGAAAGTAATATCTTTATTTGAATAATCAAAAGTGAGTTTGATTATCGAAACATTATTCTTTAATAAAATAAAGAATATTAATTAGTAAATAATCGGAGTCATAAGTCCTCGAATGAATATTCAAAATAATATTCTTTAATAAAATAAACGGAGTCATAAGCCCTCGAATGAATATTTAAAATAATATTCATTAATAAAATAAACGGAGTCATAAGCCCTCGAATGAATATTCAAAATAATATTCATTAATAAAATAAACGGAGTCATAAGCCCTCGAATGAATATTCAAAATAATATCCATTAATAAAATAAAGTTATCGAATAAACCTTATTCGATTCATAGTTTTGAAAACTATATCTATATATATATAAATATATATAATATACTCGGGAACATCGACTCCCGGTTTTAGAAAAAGGTCCACCTTTGGGTCCCCTATACTAAGGGTATACGCAACTACTGCTTATCTCTAGCATATGTATTATGCAACTATAAGCATTTGAATCAACAGATATATATATCAAGATTACGAAACAGACATGCATATATACCATATCACATGCTCCAATATATCGCAAGATTTGCTAATTAACCATCATGCATCTATCACAAGATAATGCATATACATATGTATACATCACAACAACAGTATAACGGGTAGAAAACTTGCCAGAGCGACTGGGGGTGATAAATGGCTTGGGACGAGTCTGGTAAACTATAAACAATATATAAGTTGGAATTAAACCAAAGTCGCTTATGAATCTATACTTTAACCAATTAGACTCTAACGTTCGCTTTTGCGCTTAATGATTCACTTAAGTCGCTCGAGTACCCTCGGCTCCACCATTTTTAATAAATTAACCATTAAGGGTTTTAAGGCGATTCTTTCGCGAGTGCCTTACCAACCGCCTAATACAATTTACATAAATGATTCGTACTCCAATTAGTCTTTTAAGGTCTTTAACCTATGTTTCAAAGTAAGACGAGGGGTAATGGTTCAGTCGCGAAACGCCGTTACTTAAAACGGTCGTTTCTCCTAAACTGTACATCGGATTCAAACGAACCACATATCAAAACGAAGCTTGAAACATAACCTATCTAAGAATGGAAGTGGTTAGTTTATAGTTCGGGTATAACAGTTAATCACAAAACAGTTTATAGAAAATCGGGCATTACGACGGCTATAACCTAACGATTTCCAAAGTTTAAACTATACCAAATCATCACCAATTCAACAAAAATCCAACATCCATCAACATCAAACTAAACCCATTCTTATAAGAACCATTATCATCTAAACAAACCAAACTTAAAAGTAAGACTTCAAGAATTTATACCTTCCTTGGAGAGTGGGTAGTCACTAATAAGCCTTTAGGAACCTTGATATATGCTTAATCAACCTTAAGCTTTCATGAAAATCAAGAAAATCAAAGTAAGTTACTATTCACTACTATTCATCATCATCTTTGATGAGTGGATTAGCTAAGCAAACCATGGAATCTTGATCTTAAACTCATGGTATAACTAAGTTATCAAATATAGGATCCAAGGAAACAAACCTTGTAATTTTCCATGGCCTAGAACTTGAGTTTTGAAAATCTATTTCTTCATTTCTTGAAAAGGCCGAATGGAAGAAGAAAAAAATGGGGGAGAGCTTTTGCTTTCTTGTTTTTCCTTGGGAAATGAGAAAGAAATGCTTGGTGGAGGAGATTTTTGAACAAATATCTTGATAAAGTGATGACATCACTCACACATGTCATTGCTTGCATCATTTCTTTGCCACATATCCTTCCCTTATGGTTTCATGATGTCATCCTCCTCTAATCTCTTTTATTAGTGCTTAATTATTTGGTTAATCCTTTGGTTACTTATATAAGCTTGATCCTTGGTCGCTTATTTGTTTTACGGTTCGCTTCACTCTCATTCTCGGTGATCGTTCGAGGGATCATATCCGGGATCTATTACTTGGGTTCCCCTAAACCTTTCTCAATATTTTATATTCCTTTTATGATCCTCTCTCAAAATCCTTGAATTTAAATCCTTTTAATCATGTTACCTTATACTCAATTCTTTCGGTATCTGGTGGATTTTCGGAAAAAATCAAAGTGTTCGAATTTGGATTCTGACGATCTTTACATACACTTATATCCCATATAAAGTACTAATAAGATCTTAGAATTTCTATAACAGTACTCCTATATAGTGTGGCATGAAAAATTTCCTTAATCAGCAAAATCACTATTCATAAGGGTTACAAAAAGTCCAAAATTTTTGGGGTTATTACAGTCTCCCCTCTTTAAAAGGATTCCGTCCCGGAATCAGATAGAAAATGAATAGGGATACTCTCTTAGCATTGCACTTTCTAACTCTCGAGTAAATTTTCCCGTATTGTGGTTCTACCATCAAACTCTAACTAGTTTGATAACCGTCCTCCTAAGCACTTGTTCCATTTTAATCTATAACCCTTCCTGGTTGCTCCATATAAGTTACGTCTGGTTACATGTCTATGCGCTCATATGCCCCTATTTGTCTGGCATCCGAATTATACTTCCTTAACATTGATACATGGAACATGTTATAAACTTGCTACATGTTCGGGGGTAGGGCTAGCTCATATGCTAACTTCCCAATACGTCTTAATACCTCAAAGGGTCCAACAATTCGTAGGCTTAGCTTTCCTTTCTTTTTGAACCTCATCCATCCTTTCCAAGGGAATACCTATAACATCACTAGGTCCCCTACTTCCTACTCTTTGTCATTTCATGTCAAATCAACATACCTCGTGTGTCCATCTTGGGCTACTACCAGTCGTGCTCTGATTAGATCTATTATATCCTTGGTCCTTTGGACTACTGCGGGTCCGAGCATCTTGCGTTCTACAACTTTATCCTAACATTAGAAAGATCGACATTGTCTCCCCTCAAGGATCTCATAAGGTGATATCTCGATACCTGACATACGATCTATTGTCATGAGAAAACTCAATCCGCGTTACGTGATCATTCCAAATTTCTTTCAAGTCTATTGTATATACTCTCATCATAGCTTCTAGCATTATAGCTTTTGCTTCTCAATACCCATTCTTTTCCAGTTCGTAATCGCTACTATCTTCTGTTCATAATACTATACTGGTTACACTTTTGCTCGTTAGCGTTCTATAACCTTTTACTACACGCGTCAACCTTAGTATCACGAATGTGTTTCCATTCCGAATACCACCATACTCATACTACTCCTTTCTAGCTGCTTCTATCTTCGAAAGCTTTATCCATCATATAGAAGTAAAGGAATTTGTTGAGAGATCACTATGATCATGAACACTTGTTCTATTGCATAGTTAGTACAGAAGGTGGCCAGCCTTTAGTACTTGACAAGCAATTAAACAACATGTGGTATCCTACTAGGCTTCTATCACACAGATAGATAGTCATTCGGCAATACCTCCCCTTCTGGAAGGGTTGTTCTTCTCAGCTTATATAAAATGAAAAGGAGAGAAAAGAACGAATTGAAGAGAATTGTATATATATAAAATATACTGCCACAAAATATCTGGCTTGGAATCTACCTCTGAACTATAGAGGTTTATCATATGAGAACAAAACATATACGTATATAAATCAACATTAAGCATTATAGCATCGTATTTCACATGCCTAATTATTTTTGATATTCCGTCCATCATTCTATGGACCCATGCTCTTCCTCGAGCTTATACACAATCACCTTTGAAACTCCCTTGACATCGAAAATCGAATCTGGGATTTTATTCTAGGCATCATCGTTACTAGAATTCTATGCTTGCACCGCAACCTTCTTCGTATAGTAATACGACTCTCTATTCCTAAGAAGGAATAAATATTCAATAGGTAGATAATCGACTTAATTAGTCTATCAATGATAACTTATACATCACCACGACCCGATTAGTGGTACTTAATCTCAACATCCATTCTAATACAACTCTTACGGTTGTAATCGACTCATTACTCGCAGAATCATTGCTGCATTACTATGGTCCATCGCTGACCCACTGTAGTCATTCATTTTCCTTGGATCTTAATAGTTAACCATACGGAGTCCATACCTGTCGTATCAAATTCTTCTAAGGAGTTAACATAATCACCATTCATAATTCATGAAGAACACTCCAGATCCTGACGTACTTTCATGATATGAAGCAGATAAAATTGCAGAAGAGTTTCAATCAAAGCAACGATAGCAGGTTAATACCATTCCTAATCATATGACTTCAATAGAAGACTTAACTTAAAGGTTCGTTTAGTCCTTTTTGAAACATGGTCCTGGATTATCCTCAAGATAGGACCTTCTAAGATAGATAGCCCGCTCATGGCGATTACACGAATTAAACCTTTACCAAACTACTATTACGGTTGGGTATTGCACAGTCATCAGAAGGAATGTCAATCTTCCAAACCATAATACAACCTTCACGGCTTCAACCATTATCACTATATTCCTCTGGCACGAGCGCCTATGATTGTCCTTTTACACTTAAAGTGTCGGCCACCTCTTTGGCCTTTCCTGATAGTAAAATTTCCTTACAATCAATGTCTTTTAAATGATCTTCACCTAAATTTTCTACCTCATTTCCAATCACTACTTGCGTGAAAATGCTCTTCCTTACGCTTTGGTGAAAAAAATAAATCACCATTTTTCCATAAGTTATTACCTCGGTCTTTTAAAGGTTAACATTGTCACAACTGACTCTCGATCATACTTAGGACGTCTCTTATCTTGGGTCCTACATGTTTTCACCAATCTCGACCTTCATTGGGTTGATCTATACTTTTTTATGGTTCAACACGTGCCCACCTGACATCATTATAATTATGTCATATTTCCTTTATCAAAATTTCTATTCTTGAAAACTTTGAATATTACTTTTTTTCCTTGTAAAACCTCTTAGGTTATTCTTGAATCGCTCCTCCTGTATTCCCTAGATACAGGGCATATCAAAATACCATTTACTAATACCAGAATCATTGTCTATATACTTCTGAAAAATTTCTCCACTGATCCTTAAAGGTTGTTGTTACCTTAATCCTTTCCAATTCATACTGTCAAACTCATACTATCCCTATTAAGGGTGAAATGCCAACCTTTATGCATTCCCCTAAGATTCATTTTAAGTTATCGACGTTCTATCCTTAATTCCACCTTTAGAAAAAGTACATGCATCCTTTCATGGATAAATCAAGTCATATATCCCTAATGAGGGTGTCTTATTCAATCATTCCCACCTCGATAGTATATGCCTAATTTTACAATAACATATGTATTCAAAATGAGGTCAATCAATATGGCCTCCAAAAGATAACAACGGTTATCCGCTTTTCTTTTCTAATTTGGTAATGACAACAGGGATGTCCTGGAAGATATTGGTCGTGTTTAACGTGAACTTCTTCTTAATAATTCCTTATTTACTCTTGTTGTTTATCTCAACAGTCATCTCAATGTTGGGATATCTCTCATACCTGGCGTCTCCCTTTCTGGGTATCATGCCACCGGTATTACATTTCACATTCTTGAAGGTCACTTCCTTCATCCAATTTTCCTAATTTCTTACTTTCTTGTCTCCTCAGTCTATCCGCGTCTCATTATTTATCCTTCGAACTATCTCAAGGTTTCCTTGAATCCTCCCAACTTTAAGGGGATAAAATATATGTATCTCTTATGCCTTCAACCGTCAACTTTAACTCATGGTGAATCACCCTCATCCTGACGATCATATACTTTTCTATTTCTATTACTATGAGTCTTTAGGGTTTCCTCATACCCAACTCCCTTATCATTCCTCAAACTCTATTGCCTTTATATCCCTTTATACTCCTTCCCTTTTTAGTCTTTTATTTTCATTTCTATTACAACCATTACATGAACCAACACAACATAAGCATTGATTTCAAACATCCTGTCATTCTGGATTCGTGTCCTCAGAACGAATCTTGATAACTTTTACAACTTAGATTCATAATTCATCATACTCGTCTGCCTTTGTTCTGACTCTAAAGCTTTTATACTATCTCCATAACCTTGGGATTTACTTTCTCGAAAACAATTGACTGAACTTTAATCAGTTTATCATAACCTCTTGCTCCGTGCCTTTCTTGGTCTTTCACCAGTGGGTGGTCTCTCTCTTAGGAGGGTAAGTGACAAAAATAGTCTTTTGTGATTCGTCAATCCTTTAGAATCTCAAATGATTCCTATATTTCCTTTAGCCAGGCTCTTGCCTCCACTGGGTCAGCTTGTTCCTTGGAACTCTGAGAGCTTAGCGACTTAAAGAACCTGAAAGAATTTCTCACCGCATTGTTTCCTCAGGGTGGTGGTTTGGGATAATAGTCTAAGTTCTGTCTAAAAAGGTCCATAAATTATCGTATAGGAGTACCGTCTCGGGTCTCCTTTCCTTACTCGACTTCCGTTTCCTTAGTCTGAACATTCCCTCCTTCTCCCCATAATCGGGGTCATCCTACATGTTTTAAATCCTCATTTTCCACTCCATTATGTTATGGGTTCCTTCTATCTTGATGGCGACCTCCCTGACTATCACGTTCAGGGTTTGCTCTAAATCTTATTCCTTAAACTAGCTTTCATCTAAGATCTCATCTTTAAGCTCTTGAACATTTGGAACCCAAATTCTGTAGGAATACCTCATTATTCCCTTATCATCTTTCTCGGTATTAATCTCTTATCTATTTGTTGGCTCTCTGCCTTCATTCATCACTTTTTCTGGCACAATATGTTCTTTTCCAATATTTCGGGTTGTATTGCAATCTCAAACAGCTTTTCGGTACCGGCTCCGGTTACGTTCACTTCTATTTCCATTTTCTCAAAATCTCTTATCAACTCTCTTAGAGACAATATCATCTTGAGTTTCTCCTTTCTACTAAGGGCATTAGCCACCATTTTGGCTTTCCATCGATGATAAAGAATCTCATAATCGTAATCCTTGATTAGCTCTAACCACCTCATTTGGCGCATGTTGAGCTCTTTCTGCGTGAAAAATGTACTAGAGCACTTATGGCTTGTGTAAATCTCGCACTTCTCTGCATACAAGTAGTGCCTCCAATCTTTAGGGCAAAACTATTGCCACGAGCCCAAGCTCATGGGTGGGGATATCGAATTTTATATTCCCTTAATTGTCTTGACGCGTACGCGATTACCTTGTTGTGTTGTATAAGAATCACCCTAATTTCTTATGCGAAGCGTCACTACACTTCACAAAATCTCATTTTCCATCTGGCAACGCCAACATAGGGGCCGTTACCAACCTTTACTTCAGTTCTTAAAAGCTTTTCTCGCATTTCTCTGTCCATTCAAACTTCTCAGTCTTACAAGTAAGCCGCGTTAAAGGGCTACTATATTTACAAACTTGAACGAACCTCCGGTAGTGACCGGCCAATCCTACCTCTGGTAGTTCCCCTAACCATGGTCATCAATTCCTCAGTGGTCCTTTATTCATTCATGTTAGGATCCTCCACAAGATCCTCCTCAGCAACAATCCCTTCTAAGACAACATCCTCAACCGCTATATCCTCAATAAAACATCATCGCGTTGTTGCTCCTCAACCTCAAGGTTCGGAGTCCCGCTACAATATACGATAACGAACTACACCTCTATCATGATATTTATAAGGGTTCCCATAAGGGTTTTAACTGTCAGTACAATGTTAGGTAGCCCGACTATGAACTTGGCAAGAGTTCTTATTATCTTAGTGAACTTATTATCTTAACGTCATATCATCTCTGAGGTTTATAACGCTTAGCTCTGATACTATTTCTGTAACACCCCCAAATCCGGGGTCGGGAATTCGGGTTGTCACGAGTTCCATTTCCCTTATCAATACTTAATCTTAACAGTCAACCAACTACTGCGTACTATGATCCCATAATATACACACACACACCACAAGTTATAGTCTCAGAGATGAATACCAAAAATAACACAAGTCATTTTATTCCACAATTATAAACCATTTCACCATAAAAAGGGTTTCTGAATAAATTTACATTTCCTTGCCATTATTACAATTCATAAATATACATAAGTCTGGTACAACAAAAGTTGAAAGCCTAGCCTATTGGTAATTTCTACCTCAGCTACAGCGGCATCAACGCCTACAGGAAACTGCGGAACGTTTCCTATCCTCTCGCAAATTGGGAGCTTAGTCATGTTCATCTTGTCTATCTGTTGTTGTGTGATGAAAGAAAAAAGAAAGGGTGAGCAACAAGCCCACCGAAATAATGTGTATACTAACTAACAATATATGAGCATTCTCATAGTACTCATGAAAGTCTTGGTCAAAAAGTAATGAACCAAGTTTGTTATTTTAACGCGACCAAGTCGCAAAATATTCAGTATATATGTATATATATACTTTTCAAAATCTTGGAAGTCCTCTTCCATGCATAATATACATAGAGTTCCAGTTTATAACCGTATAAAAATATCGTTGCAAGGTGATCTCATATATCTCACCTTGTCTCAACGTTTTTGTGAAAATCTTTGTCATGCATAAGATAACCATTAACCAGATATAAGTTGAAAAGATGAAGTTACAAGATACTCCAATATACTTATATCTTTTCCGAATACTACTTGAACTTCCACCGTTCAAGTTATAATTAGTTTCAAAAGTTCATCACATAGATGAGACTACAAGACAAGATTTGAATAGATTCAACCTTTGAATATCATTATAAATGATGAAGTTACGAGATACTTCATTAAGTCCCGATATATATATATACACCTATATATATACATTTCATACACTCCTTGGAAACCTCTGTTATGAAAATTATAAACAGAGTTGCAATATCCAATGAATTTGGAAAGGAGAAAACCTTGGCATAAACCTGATATCTTGCTGATCAGACAGAGATACCAATAAGTAACCTTTTCTACTAGTAGATGGACGAATTCCCCACTGGTCATCACCCTGGCCGCAATAGGACCTTATGCTGGACTGCCACTCAGCCACTTACGCATTTGATGGACTCCCACTGAGCCACTTACACTTTCATGGACGCCCACTGAGCCCATGTTGCTTATGCCGACTCAATAGATGGACTTACTTCCCGAACGTTGGGTAAGTAATCAATTCATTTATCAAAACAGCAACCTCGTTGCGAATATAAAATACACCACAGAGCCGGATCCCTCAGGTTTTGAGCGAGTATTTAAATCCCCTTTAAAAGGAAGATCTTAAATATAAAAATGAGTTTTGGGATCCGCTCTAACTTTTAAAATCATTTTGAAGACTCGAAAACATTTTTAAGAATATTTGGAGTAATGCTGATTTAATGAAATAAATCAGTCCCAATATATTAGAAAATATCTGAATATTATTATTTAAATAATATTCCCATAAAGAATAATCTTTATAAAAATAATTAAAGTAGAAGTTTCAAAACTTATACTTGAAATGAATATTAAATAACCAAAGATATACTTATACGAAAGTAATATCTTTATTTGAATAATCAAAAGTGAGTTTGATTATCGACACATTATTCTTTAACAAAATAAAGAATATTAATTAGTAAATAATCAGAGTCATAAGTCCTCGAATGAATATTCAAAATAATATTCGTTAATAAAATAAACGGAGTCATAAGCCCTCGAATGAATATTCAAAATAATATTCATTAATAAAATAAACGGAGTCATAAGCCCTCGAATAAATATTCAAAATAATATTCATTAATAAAATAAACGGAGTCATAAGCCCTAGAATGAATATTCAAAATAATATCCATTAATAAAATAAAGTTATCGAATAAACCTTATTCGATTCATAGTTTTGAAAACTATATCTATATATATATAAATATATATAATATACTCGGGAACATCGACTCCCGGTTTTAGAAAAAGGTCCACCTTTGGGTCCCCTATACTAAGGGTATACGCAACTACTGCTTATCTCTAGCATATGTATTATGCAACTATAAGCATTTGAATCAACAGATATATATCAAGATTACGAAACAGACATGCATATATACCATATCACATGCTCCAATATATCGCAAGATTTGCTAATTAACCATCATGCATCTATCACAAGATAATGGATATACATATGTATACATCACAACAACAGTATAACGGGTAGAAAACTTGCCAGAGCGACTGGGGGTGATAAATGGCTTGGGACAAGTCTGGTAAACTATAAACAATATATAAGTTAGAATTAAACCAAAGTCGCTTATGAATCTATACTTTAACCAATTAGACCCTAACGTTCGCTTTTGCGCTGAACGATTCACTTAAGTCGCTCGAGTACCCTCGGCTCCACCATTTTTAATAAATTAACCATTAAGGCTTTTAAGGAGATTCTTTCGCGAGTGCCTTACCAACCGCCTAATACAATTTACATAAATGATTCGTACTCCAATTAGTCTTTTAAGGTCTTTAACCTATGTTTCAAAGTAAGACGAGGGGTAATGGTTCAGTCGCGAAACGCCGTTACTTAAAACGGTCATTTCTCCTAAACTGTACATCGGATTCAAACGAACCACATATCAAAATGAAGCTTGAAACATAACCTATCTAAGAATGGAAGTGGTTAGTTTATAGTTTGGGTACAACAGTTAATCACAAAACAGTTTATAGAAAATCGGGCATTATGACGGCTATAACCTAACGATTTCCAAAGTTTAAACTAAACCCATTCAACAAAAATCCAACATCCATCAACATCAAACTAAACCCATTCATCTAAGAACCATTATCATCCAAACAAACCAAACTAAAAAGTAAGACTTCAAGAATTTATACCTTCCTTGGAGAGTGGGTAGTCACTAATAAGCCTCTAGGAACCTTGATCTATGCTTAATCAACCTTAAGCTTTCATGAAAATCAAGAAAATCAAAGTAAGTTACTATTCACTACTATTCGTCATCATCTTTGATGAGTGGATTAGTGAAGCAAACCATGGAATCTTGATCTTAAACTCATGGTATAACTAAGTTATGAAATTTAGGATCCAAGGAAATAAACCTTGTAATTTTCCATGGCCTAGAACTTGAGTTTTGAAAATCTATTTCTTCATTTCTTGAAAAGGCCGAATGGAAGAAGAAAGAAATGGGGGAGAGCTTTTGCTTGCTTGTTTTTCCTTGGGAAATGAGAAAGAAATGCTTGGTGGAGGAGATTTTTGAACAAATATCTTGATAAAGTGATGACATCACTCACACATGTCATTGCTTGCATCATTCCTTTGCCACATGTCCTTCCCTTATGGTTTCATGATGTCATCCTCCTCTAATCTCTTTGATTAGTGCTTAATTATTTGGTTAATCCTTTGGTTACTTATATAAGCTTGATCCTTGGTCGCTTATTTATTTTACGGTTCGCTTCACTCTCGTTCTCGGTGATCGTTCGAGGGATCATATCTGGGATCTTATTACTTGGGTTCCCCTAAACCTTTCTCAATATTTTATATTCCTTTTATGATCCTCTCTCAAAATCCTTGAATTTAAATCCTTTTAATCATGTTACCTTATACTCAATTCTTTCGGTATCTGGTGGATTTTCGGAAAAAATCAAAGTGTTCGAATTTGGATTCTGACGATCTTTACATACACTTATATCCCATATAAAGTACTAATAAGATCTTAGAATTTCTATAACAGTACTCCTATATAGTGTGGCATGAAAAATTTCCTTAATCAGCAAAATCACTATTTATAAGGGTTACAAAAAGTCCAAAATTTTTGGGGTTATTACAATACCCGATTTGCTGACTCATGATGGGAATAGCATCAAAGTTGGAGCACTTATTGGTGAATGCCTTAGTGATACAATCGAAGAAAAAGCTCCATTCCTTCCTGATATTTGCTCTTTTCAATTGTCCAAGCTTTCCCAAACTTTTCTCATAGCCCAAACTTGCCATGAGCTGCGGTAGAACAGGGTCCTCCACTGTTGAGAATGCACAGCCTTCTGGTAAGTGGTGAGCTTTGTGAACTGCTCCAGGAGTAACCACATGTTCAACATCATTTACTTCAAATACGATGCTTGGAGTACCAGTAGTACCACCATTATCAAAATGCCCAGTCTGCCAAAACGTCAGAACTTGTTGGCTTAAAATAGTTTGAGGTTGGGTCAAAGCATACCCAATCTCACTATTTGCTAAGAAATCTTGCACAAAGTGTAAATCTGATGGAGCTTCAGCCTTGTTCAAGATTGCAGCATAGTTGTTTGGTACAAACTTAGCTCCATCAACAATTAAATCCTTGGGTACCATGAGAAATAAGTGAGAAATAAAATTGCCTGTAAGGTGTTTGATAAAATGTCTGTAGAGAAACCGTTAGAAAAAGTGAGGGAGAATAAGAAAAGAGAGAGTAGAATAAAAATGAAAATAAAAGATATAAAAGTCTTTTATCTCTTTTACTTAGACACCCCACGTGACAGCAGTTAATAAGGAGTGGAACAGACCTTTACACCTGTCAGACATGCAGCAATTAAGGCAAAAGTTAATGGGCACGGTAAATAAATAATTATTACTTTGCACGTTCAGTTTAAAAAAATTGTTCCCACTAAATAGATGATTATTACTGCTCTATCTCTCATAAAACAATATTCTGGAAAATATGATCGTTCAAGTAATGACCAAAAATTAACCAAGTAAATAAATACTGCCACGTCAGCATTAGAACTTGATTATTATCAGAATTTAAAAGTCATCAGAATATGGCTTCTTAACTCAAAAAGTGAATGTTTATTCCTGTAATTCTTCACACAAATACTGATATGGACACATCAGAACTTAATCATCAGAACTTCCATCAGAACTTGTCCTCAGAATTTATGCAACTGACACTTGAACTGTTCATCTAAAACAACATTTATCACCACAATAATTTTCATCATTCATATGAAGTGTAAGTGTGTGCAATAAGCTAAATATCGGACAAAGAGTAAAGTCTGATTCACTTCAGCACATCTTAGAAGTAAGGCATAACTAAGAACTTTGCTCAAAATCTGTCATTATTCTGAAGTCTATTGTAGAATGAGTTCATGCATGAGTCCACCTCAACTGTTTTGTGCTCATTTTATTAATCTTTTTGAAATTCCTTTTTACAATGGCTTCTCAGTGTAAGTGAGTCACAACTGCTTATCAGAATTTATGATATAATCAGAATATTTCTCCAGTAATCAGAGAATGTGAAAAGTCAACAAGAAAATTTTATTTTGCTTTTCTAATGCATATTACTTAATACCAGCAATGCACTTGGGTCTTCCCTTCCACATTTTTACTCTAGATCTCAAAGGAGTACCTGATTTTTATTTATTTTTCTTTTTCTTTTGATAAGTGAGGTTTATCAACACTTAGTACATCCATCAGATTTACTAACATCAGAACTTAACAGATAAGAAGCACTATTCTAGTTTTTGACTTAGTAATAAGATACACAAAGTAAATTTCAACTAAGCTCAATATCAGAATTTTCTTGTGTTAAGAGATTTCCACATAAACAATGGGATATCAGTATATTAAAGATTACTAGGTCAGCATCTAGCACAGTTATCCTCATTGGATTGAATAGTCACAGAAACATTTATATCACTGTCAGAGTTTGGAAATTCACATCAGAAAATAATCAGCACTTTAGCAAATTTCAATTTAAGCATATAATACACAAAGATAGTAATATCTGTAAAAACTGATCATAAAGTCTGATGTATCTGAACATAAACTAAGCAGATTTAGAGAAAGAACCTGAAACCATTCCAAGTTCATTTACCAATCTTGTAAAAGTAGCTTCACACAGTGGTTTTGTGAAGATATCTGCTAGTTGTTGATCTGTTAGAACAAAATGCAATTCCACTGTACCTTCATCCACATGTTCCCTTATGAAGTGGTACCTAATGCTGATGTGCTTTGTCATTGAGTGGTGAACTGGATTACCTGTCATAGCAATAGCACTTTGATTATCACAGTAAATAGGAATTTTAGAAAATTCTAACCCATAATCCAGTAACTGATTCTTCATCCAAAGAATCTGTGCATAACAGCTTCCTGCAGCAATGTATTCTGCTTCTGCAGTTGATGCGGAAATTGATTTCTGTTTCTTGCTAAACCAAGAAACTAATCTGCCTCCAAGAAATTGGCAACTTCCACTTGTGTTTTTCCAGTCAATTTTGCATCCTGCAAAATCTGCATTTGAGTAACCTATTAGCTTAAAGTCTGATTCTCTAGGATACCACAATCCCAGATCAGTTGTACCCTTAAGGTACTTGAAAATTCTTTTCACAGCTGTTAAGTGATGTTCTCTTGGATCTGCTTGAAATCTTGCACAAAGACAGGTAGCATACATGATATCAAGTCTACTTGCAGTAAGATAGAGTAGTGAGCAAATCATAACTTTGCAATCAGTAATATCTACTGATGTACCAGTATCCTTATCCAATTTTGTTACAGTGGCCATAGGAGTGGATGTACTTGAACAATCTTGCATTCCAAATTTCTTCAACAAATTTCTCGTGTACTTAGATTGACAAATAAAAGTTCCTTCTTCATTCTGCTTGACTTGAAGGCCCAGAAAATAGCTGAGTTCTCCCATCATACTCATTTGATATCTTGACTGCATCAGCTTGGCAAACTTTTTACAAAGTCTGTCATTTGTAGAACCAAAAATGATATCATCAACATATATCTGCACCAAAAGTAAGTCATTTCCAGGGTTGAGATAAAACAATATTTTGTCAATAGTCCCTCTGTTAAATCCACTTTCCAGAAGAAACTGAGCTAGTGTCTCATACCATGCTCTTGGAGCTTGCTTAAGGCCATAAAGTGCTTTGTCAAGTATGTAGACATGATTAGGAAATTTTACATCTACAAAACCTGGAGGTTGTTCAACATATACTTCCTTTCCCAATTCTCCATTGAGAAAAGCACTTTTCACATCCATTTGAAAGACTGTAAACTTTTTGTGAGCAACATAAGCCAAAAATATCCTTATGGCTTCCAATCTAGCAACTGGTGCAAATGTTTCATCATAATCAATTCCCTCCTATTGAGAATATCCTTTTGCAACCAAACTTGCTTTATTCCTTGTAATTATGCCATCACTATCAGTTTTGTTTCTGAACACCCACTTTGTACCAACAACATATCTGTTCTTTGGTCTTGGCACTAGGGTCCAGACTTTATTTCTTTCAAATTCATTTAACTCTTCCTGCATTGCTTGCACCCAATCAGCATCTTGAAGAGCTTCTTCCACTTTCTTTGGTTCAGTCTGAGAGAGAAAAGAGTGATAAAGACATTAATTTGATGTAGCTGTTCTAGTTCTGACACCTGCATCAGGATTTCCAATAATTAAGTCAGGTGTATGTGCTTTAGTCCACTTCCTTGCAGATGGAAGATTTTCTCTAATACTGAATGCTCCCCCATGATCCATGCTGTCTTCATCAACATTTTCTGATGCTCCCCCTGAAATTATGCTCTCTGAGTTGGATCCTTCAGAATTTGAGTTTCCAGAATTATCAGCACTTGAGTTTCTAGAATTATCAGAACTTGGCCCATCAGAACTTGAAGAGCCTGCTGTAGGTTCTGATGCTTCTTGAGATGTGGTTGTATCTTCAGTATGCTCCCCTTGCACAGGTGCATCTTCCTTTGGCGCAGTCACCACAGTTTCAATAACATCAGAGTTTAATCCATCAGAGTTTGCAGTATCATGATTTAGACTGTCAGGATTTAGATTGTCAGGATTTACAGTATCAGAATTTAAAACTTCATTCTCAAATCTCAGCTGATCATGATCATTAAAATGTTCAAGTCCTGTAATCTTCTTATCATCAAAAGAGACATTGATAGATTCCATTACAACCCTTGATCTTAAATTGTAGACTCTGAAGGCTTTTGTGGAAAGTGGATATCCAACAAAAATTCCTTCATCAGCTTTTAGATCAAATTTGGATAGATGTTCAGGATGAGTCTTAAGAACAAAACACTTGCATCCAAATACATGAAAATACTTCAGATTTAGCTTCTTTTTCTTCACCATCTCATATGGTGTTTTTCCATGCTTGTTAATGAGTGTTACATTCTGAGTAAAACAAGCAGTCTGCACAGCTTCAGCCCAAAAGTAGGTTGGCAACTTTTCTTCATAAAGCATAGTTCGTGCAGCTTCAATAAGAGTTCTATTCTTTCTTTCAACAACTCCATTTTGTTGTGGAGTTCCAGGAGCAGAAAATTCCTGCTTTATTCCATGGTCTTTGCAGAACTCTTCCATGATCAAATTCTTGAACTCAGTGCCATTATCACTTCTTATGATCTTCACAGAATCTGTGACCAATTTATCCAGTTGCTTGACATAATGAATCAAAATAGATGCAGTTTCACTTTTTATGTGTAAGAAATACACCCATGTGTATCTGGTGAACTCATCCACTATGACCATAGCATATTTCTTCTTTGCAATAGACATGACATTCACTAGACCAAATAGATCAACATGTAGTAGGTGATAAGGCTCAAGAATTGAAGATTCACTCTTCCTCTTGAATGAAGATTTTCTTTGTTTTGCCTTTTGACAGGAATCACAAAGGCCATCAGGAGCAAATACTGATTTTGGAAAACCTCTCACAAGATCTTTCTTGACTAGTTCATTTATATTGTTGAAATTTAAATGAGAGAGTTTCTTGTGCCAATTCTAGCTTTCTTCAATTGATGCTCTACTTAACAGACAGATGCAGAAACCATCAGTACTTATTGAAAGCTTGGCTTGATAAATATTACCATGCCTGTATCCTTTCAGAACAACTTTGCCTGTAGATTTGCTTACAACTTCACAGTGTTCTTCAAAGAAATCCACATGATAACCTCTGTCACAGATTTGACTAACACTCAGCAAATTGTGTTTAAGTCCTGAGACTAGAGCTACTTTTTCAATGATGACATTCCCCAGATTGATATTGCCATATCCCAAAGTTTTTCCCATGTTGCCATCTCCATAAGAAACACTTGGGCCAGCTTTCTCCACAAAGTCTGATAGCAGGGCTTTATTTCCAGTCATATGTCCTGAACATCCACTGTCCAGAACTAGGATGTTTTTCCTGTTGCCCTGCAATCACAAAGACCACTAATGATTAGTTTTAAGGACCCAGACTTGCTTGGATCCTTTGGCCTTATTAAGTTTGTTAACATTTGTAGCGGATTTAGCATCAGAATTTATGTTAACAGTTTTCTTATCAGTATTTACAGTATCAGACTTTGCATCAAAACTTACACTAGAAGGAATAATGCTAACTTTCTTTAAAGAAGGTTTTATTTGATAATAATCATAGTACAAACTATGATATTCCTTACAAGTATAAATGGAATGCCATAAACTACCACAATGAAAACAAGGATTGTGTAGCCTATATCTAACAGACTGA